>NC_079429.1:794877-879877 GCF_026213295.1 Gadus chalcogrammus
CCGGTGCGGTCTCCTCCTGGCACTATGTTGTCCTCCAGGCTCCTCAGGTACTTCTGGATGTGGCCCTTCACCTGCTTAAAGCTGAGCCAGTCATCCAGCTCGTTAGTGGTTAATTACCGGCCATCCGTGATAATGATGATGATAATACGTATATTAGGAACAGTTCATAATGATTAACGATTCATTAATACTAAAGAATGGATAATGAATAATGAACAATTAATAATAAATTAATGGTTAATTAATACTAAATTGTGAATAGTGAATAGTGATTAATGAATAATGATAATAATAATATTAATACTACTAATAGTAATATTGCACATTATGCAAATGAAAATGAATACAGTTTGTTTATCAGGTCTGTCTTGCAAAAGAGATGCTCAACATCAGTAAAACAAACCTGAACAGATAAAGGTTAAATATAATCCCTTACCACTAATCCCTAACCCATAATCCCTAATCCCTAACCCATAATCCCTAATCCATAATCCCTAACCCCTAATCCCTAACCCATAATCCCCAATCCCTAATCCCTAACCCATAATCCCTAATCCCTAACCCCTAATCCCTAATCCCTAACCCATAATCCCTAATCCCTAACCCATAACCCCTAACCCCTAAACCCTAATATGAGTCCGCCCTAGGGGAGGAGCACCCTGATATGAGTCCGCCCTAGGGGAGCAGCACCCTGATATGAGTCCGCCCTAGGGGAGGAGCACCCTGATATGAGTCCGCCCTAGGGGAGGAGCACCCTGATATGAGTCCGCCCTAGGGGAGGAGCACCCTGATATGAGTCCGCCCTAGAGGAGGAGCACCCTGATATGAGTCCGCCCTAGGGGAGGAGCACCCTGATATGAGTCCGCCCTAGGGGAGGAGCACCCTGATATGAGTCCGCCCTAGGGGAGGAGCACCCTGATATGAGTCCGCCCTAGGGGAGGAGCACCCTGATATGAGTCCGCCCTAGAGGAGGAGCACCCTGATATGAGTCCGCCCTAGGGGAGGAGCACCTGTACTGCAGCAGGAGCTTGGGCAGAACCGAGCGGACCACCGGGCTGTTGTCCACACACTCCAGGAAGGGGGACAGCTGCCGGGTCTTGTACACTTCTCCTGCAGACCACCCGACACATGATGTTCACTACGACGCGTTCACGGTGAATGACGTCATACCAATAACACTGATGATAATAATGTATGCGCACCGTGGGTGGAGATGAGCAGGGAGAACAGCAGCTCCACCACCTCCTCAGAGGGACTCTGGTCCTCAGACAGGCAGAAGCGAGACACCACCTCCAGGAAGAAGGAGGTGCAGGAGGAGCGCACCTCCGCCTGTCTCTGCAGGGCGGTCCTTCAGAGGGGCGGCAGGACGGAGCGCAGGCGGAGCAGAGGCGGAGGTAGGGAAGAGGATCAGGGCCGGGTCTGAGTTCTGACTTTACTCTCAGAATTATGACTTAAAGTCAGAATTATGACTTTAAAGTCAGAATTATGATTTTAAAGCTAGAATTATTTATATTATTTATTATGAATTCCTGAGATTCTGATTATAGTATTCTGACTGAGATTAAAGTCAGATTTCCGACTTTAAAGCCAGAATTCTTAGAATAAGAAATGGCCCTAAACCTCATCCGCAATCTTCCCATATGATAAACATTAGAAATCGTATAATAGTCACAACCCTGATGCTGTTACTATTCTATTCTACCATTGGCTACACAGGATTCCATTCACTCTGTAGTCGGGATTATGAAAATGACAAGTAAAGTCTATTAGCAACTTAAACCTTAAAGAAAATAAAAGTTGATACAGTTGAACAAACCAATACGGTATGCTTTTATAACATGATTCAAAACATACTTGACGTCGTCTGAGACGGTGAGCTGGGGTTGTGGGGGCAAGTCCTTCCTGCACGTGGGGCAGAAGCGTCGGTCGTTCCTGATGCACTCCTGGATGCAGGGCAGGCAGATGAGGTGCTCACAGGGCAGGAGGCACGGGTCCTCCAGCTCGGACAGGCACACAGCGCAGAGCCGTCCGTACCTGGAGCAACAGACAGGATCCGATCACGGTACAGGTGTGCTGATCTCAGACCCAGCCGTGCTTCTGGGTCACAGCAGAACTGCCTTTCAGCTCGTTGCCTGTTTCGTGCAGGAGATATTCTACCGTAGAGAAACTCATGTTCTTGAGCTTTCAGAAGGCTATATCCATAAGGGTATTTCTACAGTGGCCATTGGCCAATCTACACATTATTCATTTGAAACCTTTACAGACACTTTTTCTAAGAACGTCTGTGTCTGGTAGGAGGGTTTAGCTTGTCTTCCCAAAAATAAACGTAACTCCTGCTGGCCTAGTTTGTGTTCACCAATCCCACGCTTCAAGATCCCCGCCTCCAGCACCAAAATTGGTCGAAACAAACAGAAAGTAAGTAAAAGAAAGTGAAACACAGTTTGCCCAGACTTCAACTCGTCTGCTATCAAACTTCAGGTTATGAATCTCAAGTCTTTTTGTTGACTGACGGCCCAATGCGGTGAACGGCGACTGATGTCTGCTTACCTCAGGGTACGGCTGGACGACTCCTCGTTGTAAGAGTTCAGGATGCTAATGAGCTTCTGCAGGACCGCCGCGTTCCAGAGGTCAGGTGACTCCTGCATCAACTGTCACCGGAGAAACCAACCAATCAGCTCGCTGCCAACACCACATGGACCACACGTTTCTTCGAGTCCTATTTTGGCCAACCTAACTCTGCTCTCCTAACGCTGCTGTTTCATTGTGCCTCATTGGCTTTATCCTAAGCCAATCATATTGCTTCTTACATTCCATAATAATTATCTGCCTAATTCATCTTTTCGGATCAATACAAGATGAACCTTAAAATATGACTCAATTATGCTATGAGGCTGTCGATATGTTTCACAGAAGATGATGCATTGAAACGGACCAATAACTGGCAATACGTGGAACAATGAATCAATAATAAAACTAATCATCAAATAGTACCAGTTTTGTTGGCGACCTATGTCAATTCGTGTATCAAATCCCACAGATGTCATGGCACACCCAGTCGTGCCTCAAGGAACCAGTGCTCCTGGGTCATCTATTTGATTTGGGTATTTTGGCGCTAAATACAAGATGAACCTTAAAATATGACTGAGGCTAACGATGTAGCAGTGGCCTTACTCGCTGGAGGAGGTTGCAGTGTTTGAGCGCTAGCTCCTTCAGGATGGCGTCGCCTTTGGCCGCCTCCAACAAAACCCTCTGGATGAAGGCGGCAGTGACCTGCAATCCACACCACGTTGACCTGGGGGGACATGGACGCTTATGGGGGATCCAGCCAACACACACCCGCCGCCCCCGCTGTGTGTGGGGCTACAGGTGCTCAAAACCAGCAGGGAAACCAGTTACAGCCCCAACCTGGGGTTTTGGTAAAGCTGTTGTTTCTCAGAATGTACGTTTACATTTACATTTGGCAGACGCTTTTATCCAAAGTGACTTACAATAAGTAAGAATGCAGTCTTCTGTTGTCTCATTTCCCAAGTGCTTGGATCTTGAGATCATCTTGATCTTGATTTTTTATATATTGTATTTGATATTCTTCTACGGGATGTTATGGACTGCGTTAATAATGAGGCAGAGTCTCGGTAGTGGATGGCCCTCTAGCTACCTCAGTGAGTTCAGGTGCTGCAGACAGCCAGGCCCACAGAGGGCGCTGTAGCTTTGACTGAAGGCTCTCTCGAGGCACGGCTGCAGGAGGTCCACCCGGCGCACCAACACTTTGCACTCTCCCAGCGTGGTCACTGGCAGCAGCCTGGTTTTCTCCACACAGATTCCCAGGGCTAAGACGTCCTCGATCTTAACACCGAAAAAATCGAATGTATGAATATTGATAGATTAATTGCTGAATCAAAGGATTTCTCATTAAGGTGGAAAAGCTCTCGAAGTAATTCATGCTACAAGATGAATTTATATCTCGGTCAAATAATATTTTGGTCAAATACAATTTGTAAGGCTCAAATTAGGTGCATATTTCCTAAGTATATTAAATAATAATTAATTTAAAATAATATATATTATTTATATTTAATTATTAACTTATTTATTATAAATCTTTTTGAAATAATTGCGATTACGGTTGGTTTGCGTTTTATAAAATGGCGACTTTTCCCACCATTTCGGCAGGTTCCCTCTTGGCGGCCAGAAGGTGGACCTCCATGGCGAGCTGATCCTCGACCAGCAGAGTGTGGGACAGAGTGTGCAGTCTGCTGGCATAGTGTTTGGCCCCAGCCATGGCCCAGGCTGGGGAGAGGTGAGACAAAGCCCCAGTAGAGCAGCTCTGGAGCTCAGAGACGCAGCCTGACAGCGCCTTGCTGAACATCTACAGCGGCGTTGGAGAGACCGGGGTTAGTCGAGATACGGAGGTTGGTGAAAACCGCAAGAAGAATAACATGCTTGTGTATTTCGTCGTAAAGATGTCAAAGTACCCTCAGCTCCGCGTTGGTGGTGATCTTCAAGGAGAGCAGCAGGAAATCCTGGAGGAAGCGCTGGCTGAACTCCTCTCGCTCCTGCACAGTCAGCTTCTGGAGGTACCCGCCCAGCCGGCTGTTGTCGAAGGCGCTGACAAACTGCTGAATCCTCGACATGCTGTCGTCGGTGGTCACTGAGACATCGCCACACAGAGGGGGGCGTTGTATTTATCAAATATTTAAAGTTCACCATCTTCTACTTCTTTGCTGAAATGTAGGTTTTTATTCTAGAGTAGCAGACTAATAATAACAACCAACAAATAATGATCTCTGAATCATTCATTAACAATCTCTTCAAACCTGGAATGAATTCAGACTCGTCCCACAAGCTCTGGAGGTAGGACTTGATGAGCCAGCTGAAGGGCGCCGCGCAGGGCTGCTCAACGCCGTCCAACCTGATGGAGCCCTGCACCAACACCTCCCGCTCTAACTTACTGCAGGTGACGAAAAACAAACAGAAACCCTTTGGTTTACTGCAACTCAACCGACCCCTCAACCGACCGCCGCGATGAGGAAGTACCCCCCCTCCGGTTACCTGGATGTCTGAGGAGGCGTTAGGTCGAGGATCTGCGTGTCAGAGAAAATGTCCAACCACAGTCCTGTCAAGCCCGGGCTCAGCTGACCCCCATGGAGCAGGTCCAGGTTGGCCCCCCGGTCCAACAGCTCCACCACGGTGGCCAAGACTGGGCTGACGTGGGACTGCAGACAGCGCCACAGGGTATGGCTGGCAGGTAAGGAAATAACGTTAGCATCTGATCTCGAAAAATACAACACAGAAAATTAGGATTTTGGGCTGCCTGTAAAAACATGACAAAAGAGTGTTTGCTTGAAAGGCAACATTGGGAGGTATGACCGGGAAGATGGGTGTTTTTACCGCAGAGTGCCCCCCTCCTGCAGAGCCTGCCGTTTCTTGGCTTCGGCATTCAGCCACTCTGCCGGAGAGAACTCTGTCTCCTCCTTCAGAGCCAAGGCCCGCGCCAATCTGCCTAGCAACACCTCACGGAACCGAGCTACAAACACAAGTATGATATTTGTCATGATATTGTGCTGTTTTTTTGTAAACCAAAAATACATCACTATGCTTGGTGCCCAAGGGAAACTCTGATGATGGAAGGAACATGGGATTACCGTGAGCGTCGTCTTGGCCGTTCCCCAGGAGGGCGAGGAGTGTGTGGATGCGTTCCCCGCTCCGGGACGCCATCCCACTGGGATCCCTCAACAGACCCAGCGCCTTCTGAACACAAGACCTCACCAGGGCCAGGCTGTGGAGCTGAGCTGCCGGCTCCTGCTCGTCCACAAGGTTACAGGACGTTAAACACACACTGTTAACCCTCGCTGCGGTCAGCGAGGGCAGGGTGGGACAGTAGGTCATGCTGTGCGGGGTGTTGCTCTACTGAAATATCGTTAGCCTCATAGCATTAATTCCTTGGTCTCAACTCTCCAAACGCTGCTGATTCACTGTGCCTGATTTGCTTTATCGTAAGCCAATCAGAGTGCTTTTTTACTATCCATAATCACTATCTGGCTCAGTCCAGTATTTGAGTTGGGCATTTTTTTACCTTAAACACAAGATAAATCCTATGACTTAGGCAATAATGCTACAAGGCTAACGAAATGTACGTATCAAGTATGGCGAGGGGAATGCTGAGAAGCTACAACTACCTTTGGACATCTTTCGTTGTCCTCTTCTGTGTTTTTTGTTGGCTGCTCCATTTCCATTTTTTCTTCTTGGAGATGAAAATGTATCAAATATTTAGGTAAAAATATATAGCTGTTTTCTTGAATATGTCATTTAGATTACATGAATATATATGCAAATTCTAAAAGTTTTTTTACACTCAAATAAATATAAATAATAAATAATAAATAATAAAATAAATAATTAATAAGTAAGGTAATAATTGAGCATTGTGCATTTAATGCCAGAAGGTTGAGGGTGAAGTAAACTGGCTAATGGGGGTGGTGCTGAAGCCGCCGTGTTTGTACCAGAAGCTTGAGGGTGAAGTAGCTTGCTAATAGGAGTGGCACTGAACTCCGACAGGTTCAAGCTCATGTCCTCCATGTCCCTGAGGTCGTCAATATGCACCGAGTGCCAGATTCCTTTGAGGCAAAAAGACATTGAAGGGTAAGGATAAGTCACTAGGCAGCTATCACGACATATCAATGACATTAAATAAGACTAAGACTGGTCCCAGTGTACTGCCGCCCCACATTAAATAGGAGTGATTCTTTGTTAAATTTGTCTCTTTTAGACTGGACCGTCGGGTCATGCCTCCACCGACACTCACCTCCCTGGAAGCCGATGTAGTGAGATCCACTGGGCATCCGTGAGAGCTTGGCGATGAAAACCACCCAACAGGCATGGTGGTCCAGGGACATCAGGTAGTTCATAGTGCAGTACCTGGACAGAGGGACAGGATTACCAGAATGCAGCCGCATTTCTATGTGTGCACGTGAAAATGAAGGCATGTCGGTGATCTGATTGTGGTCCAGAGCCTGGTTTGAGTCCTACTTTGCAGAAGCTATGAGCTCATCGCTGCAGTGCTCCTCAAGATCCATCTGAACGATCAGAACCAGAGCAGAGGGCTCAGGATCTTGCAGGAAGCTCCTGAAACATATAAAGCAGTGTAAGTAGCCTGATATTCTTTACAAAAGAAAATGCAGTGACAATTTGACATTTACATTTATGGCATGTAGCAGCACTTTTATCCAAAGCGACCAAGAGTAAATTTGTCAGAAGAAAGAGAAACAATATATCGCTGTCAGTACAGTAAGGATATTCATAGAACCAATTGCAAAGCACCAGCAATCACTAGGTTAACCCATTCCCCGTATACAACAAAGATAGCCAGGATAAGAAGAGTATCAATAAGAAACGCGGGAGGGATGTACCGTATCTTGCTGGAGAATGAGGCCTCTGTGTCAAACTGGTGAAGGGAGAGCAGCAGGAGTCTGTCCCGCGGCAGGCCAAGGACATTGGCCACTGTCTTTACATCTGATGTGGTTAGCAAGCTGGAGAATGTCGTGACCTGGCACAAAAAGACAGAAACAAGGCAAAGACGTTTTTTGAAAGAACATTAAAAATGGGAAAAATAAAACTGCATCTCTTGGGTAGTTACCTCAAGGAACCTGTTGGACTCTTGTGGCTTTTTCAAATGGTTTTCCAGGAAACCCTGGAGGGAATGATGATGCTGTTGCTGGAAATAACTTTTCCGAAGTCTTTTCTTCTCAATATCTGACAAGGCTGAATGTTTAAGTCTCAGCACAGAGTCTGGGGTGGCGCAGTTCAGCAGAAGACATTTGGCCAATTCCAACACCTCTTCTTCACTGTCAACGGCAGCCTGTGAACTGATTCCAGCCTTTGTTCCTTCTCCAAGCTTTTGTGGAACAGTAATTTCTCCTGAGTTTTCATCCAGTTTCTCCATCGAGACTTTGTCTGTCTTCTTCATGGATTCACTGGTATGCTGTTCTTTGTCAAGCCCTGTATCCATGGCATCATCATCTGCAGTAACTGCATCCTTGTTTGTGTTTGCTTCAGGTAGCTCTTCTCTTTGTTGTCCCACAGAATTGTCCAACAATGTTTGTGGTCTATTTTCCAAGGCTTGCAACAAAGCACTGGCACAGGCGTCATCGTGAAAGCCCACAAATACGTCAGACAGAGTGAAATCTTCTGAGCAATTGCCCAAAAAGTCCTTCACCCATTCCCTAAGTTTCTCCAGGACCCTGCGTTGCCATGCTGTCAGATCCGTACTTCTGCCCACTCTGTGCTTTTCTAGTCGATTGATGAGGGGCACAGGGAACTGTTCATAGACCTTCTTCTGGTCTTCTACTACAATGAGCCTGAAGCTCTTGTGGACACGGCATTTGACTCTGTGTGAGCCGAGGCCAAGATCGACATACTGCTGCTGACTGAGGTAAACATAGTATTGGTTCAAGGCATCGTACAAGCTTTCATAAAGATTCTGCATGTTCAGAAGAATGACTGTGCGCCCGGTTTCCATGCATGTCTTCACTCGGTTCACATTGCGGCAAACCTGGGAGTATTCTTGGTCCTTGGGAAATCCTGAGCCAAACACAATCTCAGGGGGAGTCTGGTCTCCATTTGCAAAGATATGCTGTTGAAGCATATAGAGCGCTGCATTGTTAGTGGTGAGCAAAAGGAGATACCGGTTCTCAAGACCGCTGTTACAAGCCAGATTACTTTTGATCATTTGCAGGGCACTTGGCCTGGGAACTTCAGAAAGGTTTTTAAAGACCTCATTGAAAAAGATGAGAGGGTCAAAACTGTCTGGTTGGCCGCTGAAGTTGTGCAAGATTGCCTCAACTAACTCCTCGTCGTTTGGCTCTTGTTGCGAGCGTTTGACAATTGAAAAAAGCATTTTCACAAGGCTGTAGTAGTCCCTCAGCCCAAAGAACTGATTTTTTGCAGTCTCCTCACAGATCTTCCGAAAGGCCTTCGCTAGAGGTGGGAAGAGGTGCTTGATTTTCAGATTTACCGGATCTGAGGAGGAGCAAATCCCCTTGGCGGTTTCCACAAGTTCTTTCTCACTAGGATCCCATCTGGACACAAATATTCCTCTGTTCATCTTGGCTGGGTCAAGAGCCCAATTTGAGATGCCAACAAATCCAACTTTCATGTATGGATCAGGCCTGTCATTGTCAATGCAACCATCCTCAAGGAGAGGATGAAGAGTCTTCAAGGGCATCTGAGGAGAGTCTTCTGCTAAGCCAATCTCATCCAGCACCACAACAGACACATACTCATCCATGTTTTTATCCTTCTGGAAACGTGCACAGTTCTTGAAGGTCCCGATGATACCCTCAGGACTTGAGTAAGGACTGCATTGGAAGGAGACCATGTGGACCTGTTTGAGCTTCCTGAACAGTTCAACGTGTGAGTTCTGTCCCTGCATGGCATCAGAAACAACTGTCTTAGCCAGGGACTTGGAGCTTCCTGGTTTGCCAACTAGAAACAGTGGGATCTTGAGTTGAATGCAGATCACCATGAGAAACACGTTTTCTTTCAGGGCTGCATTCTTTGCGATTGTTTCCCTTGTCTGTATGTTTTGAAGTAAGAATTCTTGACATTCTGAAATCACTTGCTCTAATGACTCTGCAGAGCGGAGATAACCTGGAAAGTATCTGCAAATGTGGGAGAGGTAAGGTTCAGTGCGCACAAGAGATGGGTAGTAGCAAACCCCAACTGCAAGAACCAAGCAGATCAATGCCCTGTCAAGCATTGGGAGATCCTTTAGGTTTTGGAAGTCATCGCCATGCTCGTAGAACCAGACCAAGACATTCATTGACCTTTCCACATCTCGCAGGCTCACAAAGCTGCACTCGTTTTTTTGCTCCCGCATGTATTGTTGTGAGGCTGCCAGGACATTTGAAATGATGTTCCCACAAACCACTGGCAAATCATGGCTGTCCACTTTTCTTTGGACAATCTGCTTGATGTAGGAAAGTTCAGTGGCATCACTCAACTGACCAAAATCCCACACTAGTGAAGCCATACTTGGAGGCAGAGGATGGACTCTGTACACAAGCTGCCTCAGGGGGACTTTTCCAAGACGGTCTTCTGTTTCATCTGCCTTTACTCTGTAGCCTAAACCTGCACGTTCCAAACGCTTCACCATTTCAGGTGTATGTTTTCGGTATGGATTGCAAGCAGCAATTATTTTCAGGCCACTGTCTGAGTTCAGGGGTTTTCCTTGAACGGTCTTATCACACAGGATTTCCTTGATGGCAAAAATGGCCTCTGTGGTGTTTGCCTCATCAAAGAATAAAATGGTGTCTAGTTTGTTTGTTCTGAAATTCTGCTCAGCGAGAATCTCTGCTTCCCTCACTCTTCGGTAGATCATCTCAGCTGTAGTTCCACCATGAACTTTGACGAGTTTCATGTTTTCGAGCTCTCTTCCCTCCTTCTGCAGATCGCAAAGGAAGCGGACCAGTCGGGTCTTTCCACAGCCGGTCTCTCCCATGATGATGACGGGAATCCCGCTACGAAATCTCATGTGAATAGCCAGCATTTTCCTCACATTGTCTGAGGTAAGTTCATATGTCGGGTCTGGATCAAAATCTTTGTTCCTGTTGAATTTGGTGGCACCAACAACGCGTGATATCCGCTTGATTTTGTCCTGCCGGTCCAGCAGGTCAAAGTCTTCAGTGAGGCAGATATGTTGGCGTTCTAAACCTTCAAAAAGTTTCTTTGTCATCACATCTTTAATTAGCACCTGCTGACTGTGGATGTCGACTGCATCAAATGTGTTTCGGCTCTGACATTTCTTTACGTGAAAGCCAAGGAAAGACATTGAGAAATGGTCGGCATTAAAGAAAATGTATGGATGGGCTTCACGCTCCCAATGCTTGCGTATGGTCAACATGTCATCCTCAGGATGGATGTTTTGATGATCGTTTGAATCCATCGATGGGGAAGCGAAATCCCGTGCCATGAGAATCATGAACTTCACAATAAAATCCTTGAAGCCAAGCAGTTGGTCAGCGAGAAAATCTCGATCACAGAAAATTGAGTTCTCACAATCTTTGAGCTGCACATTAAGGAACCATGAGAAATTTTTCAACTCTGCCCAAGATGGGTCAGGCATTCCACAATAGTCAAGGAAATATCTCAGGCAGTCCTGAGGATTCCCCTTAACTTCCTGGTACTTGAATGGATCCAGGTTTTGTTTGCTGTAGAAGAGCTTTAAAAACTGATAGGGTCTCTGAATCCCTTCACTGACAAACTCTTGTTTGTCCATGAGTGGGTCAAAGTCGTTCATTGTTAACCTGTCCTGGTCAACCAACAAGTTGTGCACCTCCTTAGGAGTTCTGCACTGGATGGTTGGAAGAATGTCAAGAAGTCCAAGTTTCACCTGTGGGAAAATAAAAAAACATATAACACATCACTCCCAGTCAGATATAATGATATAAATATTGGCCACCTTATTGCCCTTTGCCGTAAAATAAGTGTTGATCAATTTACCTCCTTTGAATTCTCCTTTGAAGGTTTGCATGGTTTCAGAACCTCAATCATGAAAAGGTGAGATAAATTCCTTCTCCACACGGTTCCTTGGCTGTCACACAAGCAGCATAAAACCAGCAACTGGAACAGGAACTCTTCCAGGCCAGAGTTCACCTAATAATGTACAATGGAAATAAATATCAAATCGTTGAATATACGTTGTCAAAAAAGGTTCAATTAATTTAATCTTTAGAAAATGTCTGTTATTGACTCACTGCTGCTGTGTCAATGTGAAGCAGAATTGGATCCTGCTCTCTTGTAGATTCTAGTCGGTCTAATAGTGTCTGAACCATTGAGTCGATATCAATTAGCGGTTCAATCAATCTGATTGTGATTTTCTGTGCCGGGGCAGATTTCTGTTGAAAGCTCTGGAACAAACGGTCGACATAAAGGGATTTTCCTGGAAATTAAAAGAAAATAAATGCATTTATTATACATTTTACCTTCTGTGTCCTCTGGAGTGCCGACTACTAATGATCGCTGAAACATGAATATTCTTACCAACTGCAGGGCGTTGAGAGGACACTACCCAAACAGACAGTTTCTCCGGAGAGATCATTGACACGGGACTGTGTTTATTGGTGACGGTGAAGTGGTGGTGGATGTATTTCATGATAGTATCGGCCGTTACAGTCACTCCTGCCTGAACTTTGTGATTACTGAAGAAGGAAGGCACATATCTGTGCTGGTGCACCAGGGGACTGACTATCACCAGCCGATAGTGGACACCGGCACTGCTTTCCAGTCTGTCAAACACCTCTCCAAGGGCCACGCTCACTTCGTAGCCTAACAATCCGGGGTTGACCAGAGAATAAATCCTCTTCTGGCTCATTTTGGAGCCCTGACCCAGAGCACGACGAAGAAAGATCTCCACCTGCTCCTCCGTGGTGGCCTCCCTGCACACCAGCACCTCGTCGGAGGAGGGCAGCGGCTGCTCGGGGCTGTGGGCGTAGAGGGACAGCGTCGTTGGGAACACCTCCGTGGCGGGACAGAGCACCAGGTTGGGTTTCCCCTCCTCGAGGGAACTCGGGATGGTCCTGGAGATGTGCTGCTGGCTCATATCAGACAGGCAGGAAAGGAAGTGTGCAAGTGTGGAGATGTCCAAGTGCTGGTGGAGATGCTGTGGCATGTTTTCCTTGAACTCTCTCCACAGATCCTCCATGCTATTGTTTTTACCATCCTCCCCTTTGCTCAAGGGTGAGCAATCCATGGCCTCAGCATCTTCCACTATCGTGTCATCCTCATCCTCATCCTCTGAGGAAAACTGCATGAAATCATCACCCGAACGCTTGGCGCCTTGCTCAACTGTTTGCCTCAGAGTTGTCCCTGTTGCAGTTTCAAAGGCATTTCTGATATCACCCAGGGTGCACTGGGGCTTTATGGGGGTGAGCAGATGCCATAGCTGTTGAGGAACCGGGCTCTGCCGGTGACACACACTGTGTATCCAGTGGCATAGGTACACCAGCTGCTCTGAAGTGAAGTGGTTCAGCATATGGAAGTCTGAGCGTTTTTCGGTGATGAACAAACACCATTCCTTATGGCAGATCTCCATGGAGCGACCAAGCTGTTGTAGGTTCTCCGTCACCTCCCCGTGGAACTCATTTAGTCGGTCGTCAAATGACAGGAATCTCACTTGGATAGATGGCTGGCGCTCGTGTACGCAGTTGACCGAAGCATTCCATTCCCTGTAGAGCATGTTGCCTGACATTTGCATTTCGAGCAGAATCGAGGCCACTCTTTGAACACCTTCAAAGACCTTCAAAAGGAAAGGGAGGGGGGAAATGGTATGGTTAAAATAATGGATGCCAAACACAATTCTAGAACACAATTCTGTCAAACACTAAAAGTCCTCTGACCTGTGTGAACCTTCTGACTTGGTTCTTTCCGTGTTCTCCTTTGGAGGACATGAGCATGAGTTTGTTTTGCAACTCCAGCAGCTCTTCAAGGCTGTATCTCTTCTGTGCATGGCCCTTGTCCACTCTTACAGACATGAGGTTCTGTAGACATCTCTGAGAAGTATGACAAGCACAATGCATTTAAAACAGCTATGGAAATAGAGAGCTTTGCATCATCATCATTGATGCAAAGTTCGCTGAATTGTCACCCTCACATTTGGCATTCATTATTTACTTGTTTAAATTGCAGATGAACGTACGGATAATTCAGATATGTGTCATTAGGCGTACCTACTTTATAGGTAGGCTGTGGACCTTAGGGATCAACACCAGGACCAATCGGCTTGGAATCAAAAACCCTCAGACCTTCAGAACAGAGTACTACTAAGTACTATCATCTCAATGACAACTCACCTTTTCTGTGTTCTCGTTGGACCATCCAATCTGATAAACTCCTGTTTCATTAATGGAGGAGGCCAGGGCAAGGGAGGACTGCTCCACAGACCCATGGGTCTCCTTCAGTCCCTTCAGCCAGCTCAACAATCGTGTGGAGTCCCTCTGCAAGGCGAACCATTGGCATTAATGTCACTCGGCTCCAGACACTCGGGTCGTTTCAACATTGCCTTCTCAAAAGAAGGAAGAACATTTGTACCAATTTATCCGGTAGTTTCCCGTCTCGTTTCTGGGCGTCCCACACCAGTTGGGCCCAGGTCATGAATTCCTTAAAACCCGCGGTGGGTTTGAGGTTGTAGAGCAGTGGCCCGTAGCCCATCACTGCATCATGGAAGCAGGCCACCTGGTCGATCTCTGTGTCGTTCTCTCCAGCAGATATGGACGCCAGCTCGACAAACACCTTGACATCGCTCATGTCTGTGGTGGGAGCGTGAGACATGCACATGTAACACAGAGACTGGGGTCGTTGAATTGGAATACCGTTGAAAGCGTTCGGTCCTTGTACTCACCCTTTAGGTTCTCCTTGACCCAGGTGACCAGAGTTTGGCTCCTCAAGAACTCATCCAGACACACGGTCTGCTGCTTGGTGACGCTGGAGAGTTGTTGCTTGGCACTGATCAGTTCGGTTGAAAGTGAATCGAGGGTCCTCTGTTTGAACGAGTCTTCTTGCTGTTGTGCAGATAACAAGACATATGAAATCACAAACAAAACAAAGCCCTGAATCATTGCTAAATTAATTCTAAGCAGAGATTTAAGGGGGTTTACCAGTTGGGTGAGATTCTGGATCTCGTGGAAGTCTCCATTGAGCTCCATTTGATCTGCGATCTGCAGCACTGAACTTGCTGCGGCAGCCACCCCGAGGACCTGCCGATAGTCCTGGATCTGAGCGAGTCTCGCCTCCACCCAGTGGTCCTCAGGGGGAGGGTGGTACTCGTGGAGTTCTTGTAATGTCCCAGGTCTCAGCTGGGACATTGCATCAGCCATCAAACTCAGCTCCTGCTTCATCAGCTTCCCGTCTCCATTGTCCCCTGCGTCCACCAGAACCCGGTCGAGACGTTTAAACGTGACGGTGGCGTTGGCGATTTCAACGCCGCGCTGGAAATAATCGTCTAGCAGTGGTCTCCAGATCAGGTCGCAGGCCTGCGATAGGGTGACCGGAACAGACACTGAGCTGCCTGATCGGTTTGCTTCCAGTCTTGCAGCCCGTCTGTCCCAGTATGTGAGAATCAGGTTGCTGTGGTGAAGTGGATGCATTTCTGAGGCCATCTCTAGGATCTCTGGGCTGAGTGAATACCAGAGGAGCTTCCAGTCAGACTCCACCTGGTCTCTCAAACTATTCACCAGCATCAACTCGTTCAGGCATACTGACTGGATGTCTTGTTGATGTTGCTCTTTGAGTGTGAACAACTCAAACACTAGATGAAAACATAACTAAGTTACTGGGGACTCAATATACGATCACAAACCCACCATATGATACAGAAGGGTGTGCAAGTAAATTTAATGGAAATGTAAGATAACAAACTCAGTCATTTATTACCTGTGATTCTTTCTGTGACTTTGTCAAACATCTTTATCAGCGTGTTCACATGCTGTTGTTGGTGATGGAAAAAGGTGAGCTCCTTCTCTCTCTGAGCCAGAATGCTCTCTGCATCAGCTGGAATGGACTCCGAGGTCCCACTCTTTCTATCTGCAGCGGACATCATTGGGAAGGAGTGGTTTGAGATGGGTCCCTTTACACTTGCAGGGAAATTGAGCAGCATGGTATTAGAATAAAGCAACATACAGTAGTTGTAGAGCTTCTTAAACTGGTCTTTGTGCCCCAGGGTCGTCGTCAGATCTCCCAGTGTTACATGCCCTACAATCAGGGAGTCCACCAGTGACGCCATTCGGGCCATGCAGCCACTGACAATCTCCTCAGCGCCATCGTCCAGGGGTAGTGTCTTCCATTCTACAGCGGACCAATTGATGCACACATTGGATCCACACAATGTACGATAAACGATAAACACTGCAAACAAATGCAAAATGGTCAAATTGGCAGTCACAAATACATTTCTATTTGAACATACCTTGAGACAGAATGCAGCTGATGGCGGACTGCGGATCGAGCAGGTGTAGCACAGAGTTGTGCTGAAACCTTGCAGCGGACTCCACTATAATCGAGGAAAGGATGTTGCCGGGGATATCTTTCATTTTAGAATAAAGGGTTTTTATCAGCTGCCCCTCTTTCTCTCTCTGCAGAAATGGAAGGATGAAATAGGTTGGTCAATCCTGAGCCAGAGGGAGGATCACTTACGATTTCAGACTAGTTAGAACCTGTTGACAAAGTCGTATTATAACAACTCCACCATTCCCCATGAATTTATACTTCTGGTGCATCATTGAGCAACCATTGTTAAAGTAATTGAGCTAATGCAGGATTTTCCCAGATAGTTGTCGTTCCGAAACCCTATTGTTGTTCCTTCGATTGGAGAAAGATTGGAAGCTGATTGGATGACTTGTGGCAGCTGGGATAACGTCTGCACTGTTGCACACTCCAC
The DNA here is from genome assembly GCF_026213295.1 of Gadus chalcogrammus. Taxonomy (NCBI): domain Eukaryota; kingdom Metazoa; phylum Chordata; class Actinopteri; order Gadiformes; family Gadidae; genus Gadus; species Gadus chalcogrammus. Next base: position 811,304 of record NC_079429.1, read on the forward strand.
AAGCAACACCAGAGCATATATATATACCTGGCAGGTGCTTCGAATGGCGGTCTGACACAGCTCCTGGAAGCAGGTTTGTAAGGTACTGTGGCTGCGCCCCAAGGATAACTCAAGACAACACACAAGGATCCTGTCCTCTTCCTTGGACTGCATGGACACCAAAGGACACAGAAAACAGTAGTGAATGTAGGAGCGAAACAAGAAGAACGTGAGAAAAATAATGTTGTTACAGTAAGTGCCTCACATTCCCTATTCATACACTCAATGATACATCGATCCATACACAGACAGTGATGTGAACCATGCAAGGGAACGGCAGCGCATCAGGAACAGAGAGGGTAAGGTCATTCCTAAGGACACCTCAACAGCTAGGAGCAGCCGCCCACCGGATGACTGCTCTGGCTCTACACTAGCCACTGCTGCTGCTCCATGTGAGTGTGTGTGTGTGTGTGTGTGTGTGTGTGTGTGTGTGTGTGTGTGTGTGTGTGTGTGTGTGTGTGTGTGTGTGTGTGTGTGTGTGTGTGTGTGTGTGTGTGTGTGTGTGTGTGTGTGTGTGTGTGTGTGTGTGTGTGAGCCAGAGCGTCCAAATATCTCGGCCAGTTCTACACGCACTTTCACTAGTGTCTCATTCAGGCAAGCACTAAAGAACATGTTCCCCTGCCTGGATCTCCATCGTCAGCATTAGGGCTGCACGATATGGGCAAAATATGATATCCCGATATTTTTTGGCTGAATGGCGATATACGATATATATCTCGATATTTTCTATAGAGTGGGTTAGATGTTTTTTATGCAAGTCAAAAACCACATGTGAGATGTTGCAAGCACTTATATTAAAACATAGGTCCATATGACTGCAACATGTGATTTTGTATCGTTATTTTGAACAGAATTCAATGAACATGTAAAAAAAAAAAAGGGATGTTTTTCACCTTCTTCACAAAATAATCACCTATGCAAAACAATATAAAGCTGTAGGTTACACACATTAGCTACCATTAAGAGCATTGGCTTCGTCGCATTGTCCTGCGTACTACGGTGAGGGTTTCAGTGCGCCGTAACTTTAATCCCCTGCCCCCTCCCTTCTCCGTTCCATTTGGGAACATGTTTGGTTTCATTTCGCTTGTTTCGTATATTTTAATTAATTAATTAAGAGCGTCACCAGAGGGCGCCCCCAACACATTTGCCGATCGCCGGCCCTGGTTTCGGGGCAGAAGAAGCTGTCGCGGCCGGTGGTGATGCAGCAGCACAGCCACGGAGTTTTACGCATTCCTCATACTGCACTTTGTGCCGCTGCTGTAAATGGTGGAACAGATTTGTCGTGCTTCCACTTTTAGTCGCAACGGTTTTGCTACACTCTCTACAGATGACCTGCAGCTGCTGCTCATCTGTTTTTTTTAAACCCAAACTATTTCCACATTATAGAGCCGTTGTTTCTCCTCTTTGAAACAATTTCGTCTCCCGCCGCCGTCTTGTTTTCTTTACGGGTATCATCCATGCTTGTTGTGTTGTGAGGGGGCGGCGGGGGCGGGAATGAGGCGTCTTTGCACACGGCACGTTCGGAAAGACAGAGTGAGAGGGGGAGGGGTCGCGCTCACAGTCTCCAAGGCAAGCGCTGTAGACGCTTGAGCGGGAAACGGACCATTTTAACGCATATCGATATAAACGATATTGTCAAATCTTGTATCCCCTTGGAAATGATATCGATATATCGTACATAGCCGATATATCCTGCAGCCCTAGTCAGCATACCTGGTTAATCCTGGTCCTCAGGTCCTTCTCCACGGTGGACCTCCACTGGACCAACACTTCCTCATCGGAGCATTCCACCTTCAGCAGGGCATCCCAAATCTAACACGAAATAATCGCCAGAATCACAGAAAATGGTAGGCATTGGGATGGTGGATATCGTAATGATGTACAAGCTATACTACAAGCTATGGAAATTATAACTATGAAAGAAGCAAGGATCCACTGAAATGCTGCCATTATGGATGCTTTGTTTTGTGTGTGTACCTCTATCTCTTTGGGGAAGCTGAGTGCTTTGGACTCCGTGAGAAGAGGTTTGTGGAGCAGGCTATCCCGCCACTCGCTAACATGCTGCTGCACGCGGAGCAGGTCTGTCCTGTATGACCGAGTGACGGGGCCTACATCAGCTTCAACCGTTGGGGCGGGGCCGTCCTCAACCTCCAGGGCCTGGGCGACAACAGAGTGAAACACGGCATACAACAAGAGGCCCATTCAGGTTCCACATTCTGCACTCCGTTTCATCACCCTGCTAGCGTTTGGAACCAAGACAGAACCAAGATGGCCGAGAGGGGAATAAAGCGGTCAGCATACTTCAAAATAAGAAGATTAAATGTTTGTAGTCAAATTTGTTTTATGCTCCATGCAGTTTCAGTTTTGTCACTGAGTATTACATTGGTTACGACCTGTAGAACCTTCATGGAGAACCCGCCTTCTCTGACAAGTCACACACAATGTCTGCATTGACCTCATCTGCAGAGATTTCGGCAGGTTACAAAAAATTGGAGCCGCAAGAAGTGCCCAAATCCCGTAATTGTTTTCGTAAAATTCAACAATCATATTATCCACGTGAGGTTTGCTGACCAATTGGGGCCACAGCTCAGATATAGAAGAGCTATAACAGGTGGACATACCTGTTGTGCAGACGCTTGATGGATCATGGAGGTCAGCTTGAGCACTAGCTGGTAGGAGAGCAGTACAGTCCGGTAGCACGGTACCAGTTTTGCAACTTTGCATGCGTTCTCGACCAAGTCAATGCTACTCAGGAAGATGCTAGTCAGCTTGATGTCTCCTGAATCCATCACCCTATAGGAATTATACAATTAATAAGGATAAGGCTAAATAAGGCGCATGAATTTAAAAAAGTGTTTTCAATTCCTGAAGACATTACCTTTCTGTTTCCATTTTTGTGATGACGTGGGTCAGGACGCTTTGAGCCTGTTGCATAGTGGCAAAAAGTCAGAAATGTATGATACGACATAAACACAAAAGCTGGTAAAGGCAGGGTGCAAATGATACGGGGGGGACCGGGGGCCGGGTGAGGGCCCCCTTGATGTGAAGAGGGCCCCTGGAGACCCACCAGGACAACTCTTACGGGGTCTTTACAATTTAACATCCAATCACATTTTAAATACATGAAGACAGGAAAATGAAAAATGCATGTCTTGAACTGTTTAGGCCTATTACGTATAACGTGTATAAATATATGTTCCCACCCCCATCGTGGATTTCACAATATCTCCTGAGATCAGGGGTGGACTGGGAGAAAAATTCAGCCCTGGCATTTTCTCTCCAGACCAGCCCACTACATTATTAGCACTAGGGGTGGGACGAGACGAACGGGAAGAACCCTGTATATCCGAATAATAGTACCGTTTTTTGTTTTTCAAGTTTGAGTTTCTTGTGCTGCTGACTGGATAGGAAAGGTGTGAAACCCGAACAGGAAGTTAACAGACATCCTGTGTTTGCTGCATGCATCTCCAACCGCCATATCTACTACAAAACCCTTGTTAAATATCACACATGATCCAACGCTAAATCCTCTCTTGCAGTTATTAGTCTGTGACTGTGAAAATCGTTTGGTGTAAGCCCAGCATTAGTTAAAACCAGACTCGGACAATAATAACAAAATCTCCTGACAAATAATCTAAATAGAAACATATTACAGACAGTAACAGCATTAGAGCTGAAACCAATTTGTTTTAACGGTGACTCAGTCATTATGAAACCATAAATAGAGAATTTAATTTTTTTTCTCATATACTTCTCATATTCTCATACACGTGTATGTGCACATGTATGTATACATGTGCACATACATTTATATGAGAATGCATATCTATTCAGACCTGTAATTCGGCCTACCTGCATAACTGTTAATTATATAAAAGATATGCAAATGTTTGAAATTAAAATCAATGTGAAAATCTTCAACCAGGAAATAATCATAATCAAACCTTTTGTTTCAATCTGAGGCAAAACAAGTTGCATAATAAACTCACAAAGTCAAGAGAAGCTCTCTCTCTCTCTCTCTCTCTCTCTCTCTCTCTCTCTCTCTCTCTCTCTCTCTCTCTCTCTCTCTCTCTCTCTCTCTCTCTCTCTCTCTCTCTCTCTCATCATAGAATAACTTCTAGCAGGTGAGGAAATCCTGTTTGACAGGAGATGATGGTAGCAGAGAATATAAAGAGACATTTATGAATAACCAATTGTCATTTAATCACACATATAGTATGTTTCTTCACATAAACCTTTAAACATACACATATTGCATTCCTCTCGAAATAGTCATCACCTCAGTAAACAATAAATGAATTGAAAGATTACAATAAATTCAATGGCAAATATTGCAAATTAAACTAATTATTTCCAATAGGTTTACTTGTATTTTGTGCTAAAATTCAAAGTGTCACATCTGTATTTACAATACAGCTTGATTCTGCATCTCTATTTACAGCTCATGAGTCCATGTCAAGGTTTACTGTTGCTATGGCAACAAGAGACTGCTAACGTTAGCAGCTGTTAGCTAGCTTAGCCAAATCATCTGAACAATAATAACCAATAATATCACAATTCGGCCTATTTAAACAAAATCAACCACAACTACCAACAGTCACAGTCCTTCAACTCTGGGCTAATATGTTGTCACAAGTATGCAGTTAATTAGGTCACTCCACATTCAACGTAAAAACGTTTTCTACTTTGTTTTGGACATGTCTCAAAATGTAGCCTAGCTAGCCCCAGGCTAACGTTACTTAGCATATGCCTCCACTCGCTCGTCTCCTGGCGCAGCAGCACCTGCTGGGGTGTGGACCCCGGCACCAAATAGGTCTGTCAATTTTGAACATTTAACTTCCAGAGGCTTAAGTCGCCGTTTTTCAGCACCACCCGGGCGTTTTCAGCTCCGTACCGGCTCCCGCGACTCCGGCCCATGCCATGAGGTCCCACCCACCCTGGTTTGTGTTGTGATTGACAGCACTGTCAGGGCTCTCTGAGCCAGTCAGCCCATGATTGATTGACAATGACAAACATAGACCAATAATATGCGTCGATGCTGGCAACACACTGCTAGCTCTCTGTAGCCCATTGGCCGGCCCAATTGGAGGGAATTTAGAGAGAGAGGAAAAAAGAAAACATAGCGGACCGGACCGGCCCACATTGGGTCAACGGCCCACCGGGACGATGCCCGGTATGCCAGATGGCCAGTCCACCCCTGCCTGAGATGTAAACTAATTTGTCTCGCTCATATATTGTCTGATAGTTTCATTAGTTTCATCATTCCTGTATCATTGGCCCCCCGTCAACACGTCTGTACGTCAGACTCACCTGCTCATTCAGGTGGTCTCTGGTGGTCCCGGAGGCGGGCTGTCGGAGCCTATAGAGCAGAGCCTGGATCAGGAGGCCCGGGTGCACTCCTGTCAGCTCAGAGAACTCTGGGAAGTCCTCCAGTGGGATCAGCGCCAGCCAACTCCGTAACACCAGAGGCATCTCTTGGACCACAGTTAAGTGCTTCCGGATCAAAGTCATCATCATCCTGTGAGAGTCACAATAAACCATTCAATTTGATCTGTTCAGTGTGTTTATCGCCAAGCATTGACAACATCTCAACACACACAGACCATTCTCCCCCACACACTTTTTATTCTTTAAATTAAACACAATCCAGTTGCTCCAGCTTACCTTCTCTTGTCTTTCCATTCTGCTACACTGTCTCTGAAACAGCAGAACCTGACCATGGCCAATCCAGACCAGATCTCCTCCCCGACAGGGGGACCCATTCCTGGGGCGTCTGACGGCGGCGGCCGGAGCGTGTGGAGCAGAGGAATGAGCAGAAGGACCTCGGACACCTTCAGTTGTACACACTGGTTGATCAGTCCAAGAACAAGGCTGCCAGGGGAAGGGAAAGGGTGCGTTTATAAGTGTCATTTGAGAAATTATAAAATAGACAAAGAAAAATCACATGCATAAAATTAAAATTATTTACTTCAGCGGATTGTTGAAACTCCTGAACACTTCCTTCAGGTCGCTGCTGTTTAGAGTAAGGTCTGACGACAATACTAGGCAGAGGTTAGCCAAGCCCATCACTCCGAGACCTTCACTGAACCGAAAGGAGAGCACAAACACAGCCAAGGCCAACGCTAGAGACCTGGCGCTCATCTGGCCCGCCACAGCTCCTTCTAAGATGTGAAGCAAACGCTCTGAAATCAACCTGGCCACCTGTTGAGGTAGTAGGGGATTGCCATGAGAACTGTGATTAATATTAATTTGTATAAGTAACAGTAGTATTTTTGGGAATGTTGATTGTACCTACATTGACCATAGGGGGGTGAGAGTTATCTGGGTAATGTATTCTTGGTGGATCACAACTGACTGTGAATTGGAAATCGGTCAGGTTTCTATGCAGATTCTTTGTGCATTCTTTGTCAGATGGAGACCAATTCTCAAATATTCTTTTCAGCAACACTGACACAGAGAAGTGCCAGCTTTGTGCAATATCGTCATCCTTTGGTTTCTTCCAGACAGATCCAATAAAACGCCTCACTATGGAGGTGTGCTCACTTCGGCATATATAGCCCTCAAAAAGGTGCAGATCTAAAAAGAAACAACATATATCTAGTCAGTGACTGACAGTGAATTCAGATACATGTACAGTAAAAGACTGCAGGCATTTGGGTCGGACCCAGAACCCCCCCCATTTGTGTACCAACATATCTACAGTTTCCACCTTTATCAGCTTTATCCCAGGGAATAAAGATGTTCCTCATGGCTGTCTCTTCAATGTCTTTGTGGCGTTGCTGTATGACATACGTGTAGGTCAACTTCTGCCCCCTTGGAACAGATCTGTCCTCCAGGGAAAAGCTTGCTTCCAGCAGGAAGCCTTTCTGATGAAGCTCACTGAAGATGAGACATCCAATCATGTGTTACAATAATTATTCATTTCATGAAATAGACTTAATTAAAGCGGGTTCAAGTAGAGTTCAAGTAGTAACATTAATGCAAAATACAAGCATAATGTATACTTACGATAAATGGGTCACGTTGACAAAATGCCTTTCACTTTCTCTAAGCAGGAAGATTTTGTCATGTTCACGGTTGAACCGAAATCTTGCATCTAACACCGCGTGAACGTGAAAGGTGAACAAGGGGGTCTCAGAAGGTGAAGACCTCCCTGAAGTCCGGCCGCTGTAACACAAAGAGACAAAGGACATGAGGGTTAGTCAGGCCATGGCTATATTCGGTCATCCTGCGCTGACAGCGAAGGGTTTGTTTAGGTATCGGTTGGTTCGCTGCTCACCGCTCTGCCTCGCTGTGGGACGCCCTGCGAGGCCTCTCTCCGGCCCCTGGGGGGTCCGGCCCGCTCTCCACCTTCGTAGACCCCGTGCTCAGCGCCTGTGCGTACGAAACGGGCTTGGCCTTGGCATCTTTTGGCATCCCGGACTCTGGCGCTGAGCTCTTCCCGGAGGGGCCGTCTCCCTTCTTCCGCGGAGCTCCTTGGAGGTCCGCCTTCTCCTCCACTGACGCGGCCCGGCCGTCCGCACCCCCCCCCCCCTGTGACGTAGACGTCTGTTGGTCCTTTGGGTTCGACTCCTCCGTGCTGCCTCCTGACCTGGGCGTTTCTCTGGGTTTCTGCCCATCCTCCCGTCCGCCCGACTGCGGGTCTGTCTCCGGAGGCACCGGCACAGTCGGGTTCTCCCCAGACTGCCCCAGGTCGGGGGCTTTACCCTGAGTCGGCTCAGCTCCCTCGCCCTCCGTCTGGGGCTCCCATTGCGTCCACCGGGTGCACTGAGTCACTGCTGGAGTCTGCGTTTCCCTACTCTTGGTCTTGCTCTTCTCGGTTTGGGTCTGGACGTGCACCTGCATTTTATGCTTTTTCAGACGGGGCGACAGGTTGTTCTCCGCGGACTGAAGATGACTGGTGTGACCTTGATGGTCCACAAGCTGCTCTTCTGCCCCCGCCGGGGTCTGAGCCCGCTCCACCGGGGCCTGAGCCCGCTCCACCGGGGCCTGAGCCCGCTCCACCGGGGCCTGAGCCCGCTCCCCCGGGGCCTGAGCCCGCTCCCCCGGGGCCTGAGCCCGCTCCCCCGGGGCCTGAGCCTGCTCCACCGGGGTCTCCGGCACCATCTCCGCTGGCGATGCGGTCTGAGCCTGATCATCCACGAGACGCTTCACATCTTCTGCCTCCTCTCCTCCCTGGCAGGCCTGGCCAGACTTCTTCCGTTTTCTTCGTCTTCTCTTGGCTTTCCTCTTTGGGTCTTCAGCTCTGCGACTCGAGGAACTCCTTGGCCTTTCACCCTGGAAGGGACAAAGAATGCTTTGGTTTAACATACAACATAAGTCACAACATACCCTTATATCCTTACATCAATATAAAGTACTTATATCAATATAAACTCCCAAGGTAAATAGATAGGCTATAATAATTATAAGAATGATCATAATACTTATTTGAATGACTAAAATAATTATATAATAATAATCATTATTGTAATTATTATTCTTATTTATAATTACATGCTATCATTATAATGGCTGACTGAATAAGAAACCCGTCTGATCTCAAAGTCCAGATCCAGAGCATATCTGTACTGTTTACCCGCTGTCTTGTCCTTGGGCTATCGGCCACGCCCTCCTTGGTCGTGCCATCCTTCCTGGTTCCCCGAGTCTCACGCTGCGTTTGGTTCGAGTTCTGCTCCATGTGAAGTGACTCTATCTGAGGGTGATCAAAACCCCTGCTACCACCTCCTGTGGTTTACGTGACAGAGTGTGGTAATACAGTAAGCATATCAATACTGGAAACGCTGCTGTCCAAACGCTTACCCTACTCATAGGCTACGAACAACTTCAAGAAGAAAATGCAAATGATTAGTCAGTTTTTTTCCTTTTAGATCAATCATTTCTGTACCATATTATCAGGCATAGGCCTACGTGCGCATGCAAATGTGTTGCTTTTTATTTAAAACAACTCTACCATCAACAGCGATTCAACAGCAGTTTTTCACTTAAAAGTAATATCAAAATACAGTTTAACCACCAATGTCTATATTACAGAAGAAGTAGTTCCCGAAACCTACCTGTTCAGGTCACATCTCTGTTTAGTCCTCATAAACACGACTTCATTCTGTCAGAACTGTGCAGCTCTGACTGTTCTTAATGTCTCAATTGATATGGTGCCATCCCAGTAAGGGAACGTCCACAAATGTCTACTGAAGCATTTGAAGTTGTATCTATTTTGCTTTGTTTAGCCATCTATTTCAGACAATAAAATTCAAGGATAATATTTATAAAACTAATAAATTAGAAAGTGATTGGAAATTATTGAACATCCAAATAGTTATATTTATTGTAATATTATTATCTTGAGTGCATTTATTTTTATGACCATCCCTAATGCAAACGAAGTTCAGTTTCGGTTTCAATTCTCCTGTATGTACTGCTCTCAGCGAACATGAAACCTAACCTAACGTTTTATATGAACACAAGATCTGTTATCGTCTACTCAGACGATCATCCAGAAATATAACTGTGTGGCCATGTATCCTGCATGAACACATGAACAATATCATTTAATCAGAAAAGTACACCCGTTTTGAAACTAAACCGAACTCTTCTCTTGTGGGTTAAATTCTCCGTTTTCTTTTGTCTTATTAAAATAATCACTAAACAGTCTGTTTGTGACGTTGCAACATGTCAAAGTAAAGTGAATACAGAACAGAAGGCATTGTAACGTAATGTATAATGTTGAACCCCCTGAAGGGAAAGGGAACAGTAATTGTGGCGTCAGTAATTATTGTTTAATGGAACTCGGTTAAATTACAAAGAAGAGCATCCTAGGGCGGCCAAACAAACACCATGTAGGCCTATTACAAACATGTACACAATGGCACCTCTCCCACATGCACGGTTCATCTCATCAAGACAACACAGGTCTACAGTTCATCACACAAATATGAAGTCAAATAACATAATTGTTACATAGTTTATTTATTTTCTTCACTTCCGCCGGATAAGAGGAGCTCAGGAACCAGCCGGCTTCTTTATGCGTCTGACCACGACTCGCGTTCTTCTCCCCGGTGGTCTGCGTCGCTCCTCGGTGTTCGTGGCGTTCTCCTCCACCGGCTTGCCCGCGGGGGGTCTGGGCTCCCGCCGGGGCGGAGCGGGGCTCCTGCCCGCCCTCACGTCGTCCACGAAGGCCTCAACGTCATCGAACTTGACCGTGAGGTCGCCGAGGCGTTCCTTCAGCGCGTTGAACTCTTTGTAGAGGTCGCCCAGTGCGTCGGACAGCGGCCCGATCCTAGACGATATTAGATATCACCATGAAACAAATACAAGTGAATATCGATAAGGAATCTGCGGTTTAACGCCTTTGCCTCCTCAAACGTGTAGTGAGGTGGTGTTTGATGTTTTCACCTTCCATAGTCCGGCAGCACAGTGTTGTGGTCATGCAGGAGCAGGTCTTTGACCTGCGTCATGATCGCGTATTTCCAGTTGTCTAAGACCAGGGTGAGGTTGGCGCATCCTCTGGCATTGACCTTCTGTGCTAAGGAGACCACAGACAATGTCGACCGAAAAAGGAAACATACATTACCTCGATTCACGGTGTTATGTTGTATAATTGTAATTGTTTACTCATGTTTCTTGGCAGCAATGGCCTCATTTGCGTAACCAAGTGTACATAATAAATATCGTGAAGTCACATGTTTCACAATATATAACATGTACATTTACATGTATAAAAATATATATTGTGATACAAGAATATTTATCACAATATATAACTTGTATATTTGCATGTCTAACAATATATTTCGTGATACAACATCACAATATATAACATGTATATTAACATGCATCACATTGTGATTTTGAGTAAGCCCATCCGTCATTAGATCAGAAAGATGGACGTCCTTCAAACATGAAGAATTAGGTTTTGAATTACACAACAAATATTAAGGTAATTAGATTAGATTAGATTAGGCTTTATTGATCCTTTTGGGATGACTCCCTCAAGGAAATTGATTGTGAATAATCTGTGAATCTTGAGCATAGATATGTATTTTTGTACCAAAAAAATGGATCATTAAATTGAACTTAAAGAAATAGATCACATTATGAAATGATTGATATGCAATATATTTAATTGTATCCCTTGTATAGTATCGCCATTTTCTTACCAATACCCCCTCCTAGTCTCCAGAGACGAGACTGCCCGGTCGACTAAGCGTATGCATGCGGTATACGAGGTCTACTGATTAAGTGTGAAGACAAGTTGAAGAGGTGAAGTCACCTTCAGACCTGTAGTCCCACTCCAGGCTCTGCTGCTTCCTCTGGGCCTGCACAGCATACAGGGTCACCAGCATCAGACACAGGACCAGCATCCTGAAGCCCAGACAGAACAACCTGCAACATAAGACAACGCAATAATGAGGATTCACCGTTTGCTCGACCCATCCTCGTAGTTAGAAAACCAAAACTTAAATTTCGATGGTGACTGATGTTTGCCATGCAGAATGAAGCGTAGAATCCATACCTCAACCAGACCACGGTAGAATGCCTTACCACTCCGGTCCTGGGATCACAGGCAGCCTCGTCTGGGTGAGTCCAGTTGTGCAGAGTTGTAGATCATTGTGTAACCGCCCCTTCCCTCCAGACAGACACACACCTCCCAACTTTTCCAAAAGAGGACGATGCGTCTTTGGACTCCGCCCCCCAAACAAAACAAATCCCAAAGCGTATGAACTTTAATGCTGCCTCCATCGGTCATCGTGTATCTGCGATTGATTAGCTCTAATAATTTACAAACGATTAGGGAACTGCGTTGGGATCAGCCCGTTCTGCGACCCTTCTTGCAGCAGTGCGCGGCCTCCTTCATCTGCCGTCCATCTGAGGCGCAGGCAGTCCAGCGTTGCCATGGAGATGAGGCTCAGAACTGGCACTGACCTTCCAGCCTCAGACGTGCCGGTAACAGGACCCTCTGATCTGCTGTGCGGTGGACAGGGGGGGGCCGTGTGAGGGATGTTCTCTACATAACTGCAGGGAGAAGTAGGACCCAAACCCCTCCGAGCATAACTCAAACGCTAGGCGCTGCGCCGCGTGATTAGAACCAGGCTGCACGACTCCACCGTCAGGGATGGCCGATGCTTCTTCCTTTGGGTCACCGAGCACCTTGGAAGGGTGTCCTCCCTCTATCGCGGACAAATGACGACAGGATGTTGGATTTTAGGAATTAATTGTTCTTTATTAGGTTTTAAATCCGGGTCTACAACACTTGGATCCACTATGGCTCGCCGTAGGCTGGGACCAAATAGCATCCACACTCATCAACCCGGGATTAAGGTCGGAATAAATCAAAACCCAAACCAAACTAATTCAGTATCACATCATCAGGCAACTCGCCACTCAAACCGGGACTCGGATGGTCGAAGAGGACCAATCAAAAATACATTTTAACAATGTTGGGCGGAGATGGGGACCAAAGAAAACTCAAACGGAGATCGACTTAATTCATCGTTGGAAATCAACCCTCAACTCCTCATTAATAGCATTCAACGATGCATCTTAGTTTGACAGGTCAGTGTCTCAAAACGCCTATGTATTGGATTTAAATTGATGCTTCGTAGGAACAATCGGACACCCATCATGGTCGGACTACAGACTGTTCTGGATTCCCCGCTTTCGTTAACCTGCATGAACAAAACTCAACTGGATGAAAGGAGCCCCAATTTGAGCCGAGCATGAGAAAGAAAGTCCAATAAACCGCCACGGAAACCTGTGACCCTCGGCATTCTGGGAGCGGTAGTCTTTGAAGGTTGATTGATGGGTGACGCATATAAAAAAAATATAGAAAATATTCGGAGCGCGTTGGGGGGGGGGGGGTTAACAGGGGGCAGGGGGAGAGGGGGGCTGGGGGGAAGCCACCAGGGCTGTTCATCAGTCGGTGACTCAGACAGGAGTAGGGAGTAGGGCGTTGGATTGAACGAACGGACTCCAGCCCACCGCTAGAGCAACTCAAGGTGCTGGGGCCAGGGGGGGGGTCTAATATGGCTCGTCAAACTGGGGGAAGACATGGCCGTCGCTGCGTCTGGCGGCAGGGCGAGCGCCGTTCCGAGTTCTCCTTACAGCAGGGGGGGCTTTCAGTCCGAATTAGTGGCAAAATTAATAAATAAAAAAGGAAAAAGAAAAACACACCCGTCGCCTTTGTCTAATTAATTGCAGTAACCTCTTTAGATTTGGAATTGTACTGATTGTATGGGGGGGGGGGGGGGGGGGGCTATCGATGTATAAAAACAGGCCTGAGCAAACGTCCAACTGGAAGTATTGAAAAAAGAAAAACCACCACGCTACAATTGAAAAAACAAAACAAATTAAATAGCAATATCATTCCTCAAACCTATGATTATTTACACAAAAATGTTCAAAATAATATTGTGGGGGGGGGGGGGGTCACTGGAGGGAGAGACGGAACGATTTGAGAGCATTCCTCGCCGCGGTCAGGAGACACAGAACAACATTTATTTGAGCCATGGATGAGAAACGGCTTCGGTGGAGCGACGAAGAGACACTAGAGAGCCCCGGTCGAAGAGCTTCTCCCCGAGGGCAGCGGCCAGCCCCCCCCGGAGCGACGAAGAGACACTAGAGAGCCCCGGTCGAAGAGCTTCTCCCCGAGGGCAGCGGCCAGCCCCCCCGGAGCGACGAAGAGACACTAGAGAGCCCCAGTCGAAGAGCTTCTCCCCGAGGGCAGCGGCCAGCCCCCCCGGAGCCCGCGGTCCGGACACCAGGGGTCTGGCCCGGACACCAGGGGTCTGGTCCGGACACCGGGGGTCTGGTCCGGACACCGGGGGTCTGGTCCGGACACCGGGGGTCTGGTCCGGACACCAGGGGTCTGCCCCCTGTTGCCCCCCCCTCTGGTCCGGACACCAGGGGTCTGGTCCGGACACCAGGGGTCTGGTCCGGACACCAGGGGTCTGGTTCGGACACTATTCACTCGTCCCGTTGGTGTAAACAAGTGCATCCTTGACCGAAGCCAAAGCGGTCTGTGAGACGATGGGAGCAGGACAGAGAGAGCCGGGGTGGAGAAGGGGAACGGAAACTAAAACGAATCGGGGTAAATCTGGTCCTCCCCAACCTTGCAGCTGCCCCCCCCCACACACACACACACACCCCCCCCATCCCGTGTCGTGATGTCGTGTTTAGATCAGGAACGGTCGGCGCTGGAGAAACTAATGACAGGGTGGAGTCTAAGAGGAGGGGGGGCTGGACTGGGTGGGGCTGCGGGGGGGGGGGCTGCGGGGGCCGGGGGGTGGGGCTGCGGGGGGGGGGGGCTGCGGGGGCCGGGGGGTGGGGCTGCGGGGGGGGGGGGGCTGCGGGGGGGGCCGGGGGGTGGGGCTGCGGGGGCCCGGGGTGGGGGCTGCGGGGGGCTGGACCGGGTGGGGGCTGCGGGGGTGGGGGCTGCGGGGGCCGGGGGGTGGGGCTGCGGGGGGGGGGGGGCTGCGGGGGGCCCGGGGGGGGGGCTGCGGGGGCCCTACCCGCGGGGCAGGCTGCACATCTCACAGAGCTCGGTGCCGGGCTGGTTCATGAAGGTGCAGTGCAGGCAGGACCACATGGCGGAGGAGGAGGAGGAGGCGGCCGAGGGCCCCCCGACGGCGCCGTAGTCCAGGGAGCTGGGAGGCTGGCCCCCCACCGTACCTGGGGAGGGGGGACACAGTGGGGGATCATGAGGGAGACCATGACGGAGACCTGAGGGCTCTACTGTCAGGGGTTAGTTTGAGGTAGCACAGCCGTCAGCTTTAAGGGGGGGGGGGGGCACACGGGGAGAATAGTGTTTTTTAATTAATGTGCGATTTTAGACTCTTGATTTTCAAGTCTAACCAATTAGAGCTTCTTTCCTGATGGTTTGGGCTATCCATCTTACCTGTCAACTAGTGATGGGACAAAATGAACAAACAACTCTTTCCTAACGACTCTTTAGTGTCCGGTATGCAACGGGTCAGCCTGTTACAGACGTATCCCAACTCATCCTGGCCATGCCAACTCGCTGGTGCAGTCGCTCTCACCATATGAAGCAGGACAACCAATGAATGAAGGGGAATCACTGTCTCGGACGAGGACGTCAACGAGTGACTCGAGTCGAGACAACTGGCAGAACTCACTGAACAAGATCAAATAGACTAGATTAAATCTGATTCTAATCTGGACAGCCTGGCAGCTACTCTCTGAACGAGACCAAATGATGCATTGCGACGGGGACAGCTGATACCGATGCAGTCTGATAACATTAACATCGTGCTGGGCTACCTTAGCCTACCTACAAGTGGGATGCTGAATCAGTGGAATCACCTTCTATGCATCACTTGATTAATGAAAACGTACACATGATGGCTGGTAAGGCCTTGGAGAGAAGCTTTGTGGGGCGGTCAGCATTAGGTGTCCAACGTGCACGTGCTATAACCGAGTGTCCCGGACTCTGACGGAGAAACTGACGCCATTTTGCCAAAGGGATCCAAACCTCGAAAGGTTCCAATCACTACATCCCAGGTGCGTGAATGCAACACTTGTCAATGTCAGCAGAACATAGGGAGGGAGGGGTCATATCTGGGGTTGTTTATTTGAATAATCCTGCTCTCTTCAGCTGCATCCTGCCTCTGCTGAACTCCTCTCAGACCCCCTGTCCAGCTCGGAGCGAGGACTTACTGCACAGCTGTTCGATGGTGGCCCACTGTTCGGACTTCTTCCAGGTCTGGGCCAGGTCCTCGTTGGAGGTCTTCACGGCCTCCAGGATGAGCCCGATGCTGTCCTGGGGAGAACAACAACAACAGACCACTTAACGCGCGCCACGGCAACACGCTGTAGCGACCCAGAGGCAGCTGTCTCAGCGAGCGTATCGTTTCATTCCAAGCTGTCCACAATTATGTTTTTTTTTTTCTTTCTCCAGCACCAGCGAAGCCAATGGCGTCATGCAGCCTCCTCGGTACATAAACCCGGCGCTGCAACAACCGAGTTCAAGGAGCCGCAGGCGGGTCCTCGTTAAGGCAACGGCCCGATCTCTCCACAGGAACATTCCCGGATAACGACACCGGACACCATTCCGGGCCGGAGGAACATGTGGCTGTAATCTGCGTCATCTCTTTCCTAGCGCTGTGAAACGAGGAGCTAATTTGGAGGCCGCAGGACTCACTCTCAGAGGCATGACCTCATTGGTGACGAGGAAGAGGAGCAGGTGGAAATCAGACACGATGTTGAGGAAGGAGGTGGAGCTGGACTGGGACAGGTACGTGGACAAGCTGTGGAAGTCCTGCGGAGACAAACGACAACGAGTCAGGATGAAGAGGTTAGAGGTTAGGGTCCAACGTCTGAAGGTGGGGAGGGGGGGGTGGGCTTGCTTACTTGCGTCTCTCCGAGGACGTCGCGGTTCTCGATGGGGAAACGCTCGGTGGAGGAGAAGGTGAACTGGGGGTCCTTGGGGAAGGTGGTGGTGATCTGTGGACAGAATGATCACTAATGAGTCGTTAAGCACACATGACCCATACGGACTTCATGAGCCTTTATGGAGTCTAATTAAATACTGAAGTTACTCGACAGTGAATATATGTTTTTCAAAATAATGGGCAAATTTGCTCAATACACCGTCAAGAGGTACAACGGACTGCACCTCTGCTCATTTGTTGTAGACTCATTTGGGATCATGAGCTGAGCGATAAAAAAGAAAAACAATCCCAACTATCTCAAAAAGTTATCCACCAATACTGTGAACACACAACATCATGACGCCAGGTGACTAAATACTCACATCTATGATCAGGTATTCAACAGGCAGAGGTCGGGCAAGAAACGTCACGTCGTTTCCAAACTTGTCTTTGTCCTGCCGGGAGGGAAACCAAACCCATTAGCATTTGCACCATCTTTTAAGACATGAGTTCCACTGACCAGCATTCAAACATAAACCTCATGATGGTATCGTACATTCAACAAGAGCAGTTCCTATGCCATTTTTTCCTTCCCGATACCGTTTACGATTCCTTAGCCTGAGTATCGGCCGATACAGAGTATATACCGATACAGCATCTAGCATTGTAACTACTTAAAGCACTTGTTCTTACTGAAGGGTTCTCATTGACAGCGCTGTATAGTTCTGTCCACTTAATGTCGACAATTATTTTTTTCAGAACTATATCATATACATTTATTATCCATTATTATAATAAGACATTTGTATTCTTGTAGTTAAGCGTGAGCATTCATGTTTTTTCCGACTTGGTAGCTTGAACACACACATAAGGTGTGTGTCGACACACTTCGTCAACTCTGACCGTTAACAAACAGCATAACACTGCACGTGTTTGTGATGTTCGTTGCCTTTGCAGTGAATGAGTCATGTGATCGTATATCGGATCAGCTCATAGACTTGGATACTTGCCCATACTGCATTTAAGGTGGAATTGGGGGAATTTTCGATACTGGTATCAGAGGAAATTCCGATACTGGTATCGGTATCGGAGGAATTTCCGATACTGGTATGTGTATGGGAGGAGTTTCAGATACTGGTATGGGAGGAGTTTCCGATACTGGTATGGGTATGGGAGGAGTGTCCGATGCTGGTATGGGTATGGGAGGAGTGTCTGATACTGGTATGGGAGGAGTGTCCGATGCTGGTATGGGTACAGCTCTAGTGCGCTCCTCCTCCTCCAACACGTGGGGGGCCCTTACCTTGAAGAAGACGTCGGGTACGTACTGCTCCGAGCTGGACTCCTTGGCGTAGCCCAGCTCGGGGGCGTCTCTGCAGGGCAGCAGGCACTCGTCCCTCACCAGGGCCATGCACTGGTTGGACACCTGGTAGCTCTCAAAGTGCACCTGGTTGTCCGGGCCGCCTGCAGGCACAAGACAGCCGGGTTGAGGCTCAGGTGTTCACCTGGACGCCAGCACCGTGAGGCGCTGCGGCCAGGGGTGAGTGGGGCGCAGAGAGGGGGGGTGGAACCTCTTTATTACCCCCCCCCCCCCCTCCACACACACACACACTTCATTGAGGACGTCCGCATACGTCTGAAGGTTTAAGCTTAAAACTTGGTACCTGTGTTGACCTCATTCATGACGATGGTATCATCAGATATGTTCCACCTTGGTTGTTGGTGTGGATCTTCAAATTAATTCATATTCTTGCAACTTTTCAACTCTTAACATATTTAATGTTTAGAGTTGAGTGTTCATAATTAAATATGTTTATAACACACACACACACACGCACACACACAATTGGCGTGAGCCTGAGGTCGACACACTCTACCCATAAAGTAGAGACCATCGAATGCATCCTGATTTCAGCCGGAGTCTGGGAGAGCAACATTTATATTTTTCTGTACAAAGCACTTTAACAAAAGGCCGTGGCCACCAGCTCACCTGTTGCCACCACTGTGACAAATTTGGAGCCAAAATGGCCGTCGCGGGACAGTCTGCAGGGGTTTGAGTGAAGGTTCTGGAAGTATCCCGAAGTGATGCACTCCTCAGCACTCAGGTAGTACGAGTCCTGTGGGCCGACAGCGGTGTGTACAGCAGTGAGGAAACATACTTTCATGCTATAGTAAAGAAACGCACCAAAGGTCACACCATACTTACAGCCCTAGATACACCACAAGTAAAAAACCCACTTGGAAAATCTGGATTGGAATATTAAGGAAGAAATGGTACGAGTAACAAAAAGACTTTAACTTCGGCTCTCTCGTCACTCTGCCTAACATTGGTAAACATTAAGCTGAGCTTCACTGTACGATGTGTGTAACCGTTTCTGGTCATCTGTTATAACTTCATATATGCTGTGCTTATTGACCGCGGTGCTTATTGAGCGCAGTGCTTATTGAGCGCGGTGCTTATTGAGCGCGGTGCTTATTGAGCGCAGTGCATATCTTGTCAAAGTCTGCATGCGTTGGCGTACATGTCTCTCCTGGACTGATCTCGGATAACGATGTGCCTCAACTGTCTGCCCTGATCCTCTCCCTGCGCCTGAAGCACCCAGAGCCATGTTGTACTGAAGCTGAAGGGCCAGAGGCCGTAGCACCCTGAGCCATGTTGTACTGAAGCTGAAGGGCCAGAGGCCGTAGCACCCTGAGCCATGTTGTACTGAAGCTGAAGGGCCAGAGGCCGTAGCACCCTGAGGCATGTTGTACTGAAGCTGAAGGGCCAGAGGCCGTAGCACCCTGAGCCATGTTGTACTGAAGCTGAAGGGCCAGAGGCCGTAACACCCAGAGCCATGTTGTACTGAAGCTGAAGGGCCAGAGGCCGTAGCACCCTGAGCCATGTTGTACTGAAGCTGAAGGGCCAGAGGCCGTAGCACCCAGAGCCATGTTGTACTGAAGCTGAAGGGCCAGAGGCCGTAGCACCCAGAGCCATGTTGTACTGAAGCTGAAGGGCCAGAGGCCGTAGCACCCAGAGCCATGTTGTACTGAAGCTGAAGGGCCAGAGGCCGTAGCACCCAGAGCCATGTTGTACTGAAGCTGAAGGGCCAGAGGCCGTAACACCCAGAGCCATGTTGTACTGAAGCTGAAGGGCCAGAGGCCGTAGCTGTCACCACAGAACTGCCACTGGCTCACCTGGTTCCGCGAGTAGCGGACGGTTCCTATTCTGGTGTCCTCCGATATGAGGTCGGTGAAGATCCAGCCCACCTGGGAGACAGATTACACAGTTAATAACGACACCACACCACACGACACGACACAGTTAATAACGACACCACCAGACCCAACACAACCCAACCAACTCCATCAGAGGAGGGGGGGGGGGGGGGGGGCTCCATCAGAGGAGGGGGGGGGGGGGGGCAGCCTCTCTGAGGCCCATCAGAGGCGGGGGGGGGGGCAGCCCCCCTGAGGCCCATCAGAGGAGGAGGGGGCAGCCTCTCTGAGGCCCTTCAGAGGAGGGGGGGGGCAGCCTCTCTGAGGCCCATCAGAGGAGGCGGGGGCAGCCTCTCTGAGGCCCTTCAGAGGAGGGGGGGGGGCAGCCTCTCTGAGGCCCATCAGAGGAGGGGGGGGAGCCTCTCTGAGGCCCTTCAGAGGAGGGGGGGGGGGTAGCCTCTCTGAGGCCCATCAGAGGAGGGGGGGGCAGCCTCTCTGAGGCCCATCAGAGGAGGGGGGGGGGGGGGGGGCAGCCTCTCTGAGGCCCTTCAGAGGAGGGGGGGGGCAGCCTCTCTGAGGCCCATCAGAGGAGGGGGGGGTCAGCCTCTCTGAGGCCCATCAGAGGAGGGGGGGGGGCAGCCTCTCTGAGGCCCATCAGAGGAGGGGGGGGGCAGCCTCTCTGAGGCCCATCAGAGGCGGGGGGGGGGGGGGCAGCCTCTCTGAGGCCCATCAGAGGCGGGGGGGGGGGGGGCTTCACGTGTGATTTAGTGGCTCGGCCCTTAAAGCGGCGCAGCATATGGAAGTTCTTTGCGCAGAGCGGCCGGAATTCAGAGAATGCCCTCGTGTTATTGATGAGGACCTTATGGACCCCGGGAGAGAGGAGAGGAGAGGGGGAGGAGAGGGGAGGAGAGGGGAGGAGGAGAGGGGAGGAGAGAGGGGGAGGAGAGGAGAGGAGGAGATGGGGAGAGAGAGCGGAGAGGAGAGGGGGAGGAGAGGAGGAGAGGAGGAGGAGGAGAGAGAGGGAGAGGGAGAGGGAGAGGGAGAGGGAGAGGGGAGAGGAGAGAGGAGGAGAGGAGGAGAAAGGAGGAGAGGAGGGGAGGAGAGGGAGGGAGAGGGAGGGAGGGAGAGGGAGGGGGAGGGAGGGGGAGCGCTGGTCTCCGGTTCCCTGGGTTCTCCACTCGTACGTTATTGAGGCGCGTTGCAGAAAGAGCACTGCCATGGAGCGGAGATCTAATCTACTGCATTATTGTATTATTATAAACTATTTAAAGATTTAATAATAGATCCTTTTTATAAGAGTAAGACAGGAAGGTATGGGAGTGAGAAGGGAAGACTTGCAGCAAAGACAGGGATATATGATTTCACTTCCTTATGACAAATGCACTCATTGTAAATAGCTTTTGATAAAAGGTTCTGCTAGATCTCCTGAGTGTGAATGTAAAGGACCACGGGCCGGGTTCGACCCCCGGGCGCTGCGCTGAGGACCGGGCCTCAATGGTACGCCCTCTACCCGAGGACCTCCAGGACGCCACGCAGTACTGTGAGATGGACCATTGCTCTTAATTTATAGAACTGTACAATGGGTTCAATGCTTCGGGAAGCAATACTACAATAACACGCAAGAGCTGTGTTGAAAGAATCCCCCCCCACCCCCTAACTGCACGGCCATAACTCAGTGAGCAGCAGAGCACCAGGTGCAAAGCATCCTGGGAGGCCGCAGGTTACAGGATGCCCTGCTCGTGTTTCCTCGGAACAGAGGAAGGCGCCGTAAAACCCCAGAATAAAGCCAGGACGGGCGCCAGCAGCGTCTAACGAGAACACGAGAACGCTTTCACCGGGCCGGTCCGCTGCCTCGTGGAGAGGCTGTCAGTCAACGACGTAACGCGTCGGGGCGGAGACGGCTCCGGCGCTACGCCTCCGCCTCCTGTTTCCTTACGGACATATTCTGCCCAAGACAAACTCACCAGCTGACTTCAGAATGCATCCTACAGTAGTCTACAGGATGCTGGTTTAAAACCTTCACAACCAGACACTATTTCTAACATCGGTGTTCAGCCAGGATGTTTGGGATGTCTTCCCACCGGGAAAAGTTAAGCACCCGTGTTTGGGTTTCCTGTCCGCCCATTAAGCGGCCACAGATCCCGCCTCCAACAACACGATTGGTCCACACCAACACTGGGGAGACCCACCTTGACCAGTCCCAGCTTGGCAGCGATCTCCTCCACGGCCGCGGCCCGGGGGTCCTCCAGCAGCTCCAGGCTGTTCTGGGTGGCGTTCTGCAACCCAGGAGGGGGGGTTATAGGGCAGTTTAGGAGGAGAGGGGGGGTTATAGGGCAGCTTAGGAGGAGAGGGGGGGTTATAGGGCAGCTTAGGAGGAAAGGGGGGTTATAGGGCAGCTTAGGTAGGAGAGGGGGGTTATAGGGCAGCTTAGGAGGAGGGGGGGGTTATAGGGCAGCTTAGGAGGAGAGGGGGGTTATAGGGCAGTTTAGGAGGAGAGGGGGGGTTATAGGGCAGCTTAGGAGGAGAGGGGGGGTTATAGGGCAGCTTAGGAGGAGAGGGGGGGTTATAGGGCAGCTTAGGAGGAGAGGGGGGGTTATAGGGCAGTTTAGGAGGAGAGGGGGGGTTATAGGGCAGCTTAGGTAGGAGAGGGGGGTTATAGGGCAGCTTAGGAGGAGGGGGGGGTTATAGGGCAGTTTAGGAGGAGAGGGGGTTATAGGGCAGCTTAGGAGGAGAGGGGGGTTATAGGGCAGTTTAGGAGGAGAGGGGGGGTTATAGGGCAGCTTAGGAGGAGAGGGGGGGTTATAGGGCAGTTTAGGAGGAGAGGGGGGTTATAGGGCAGCTTAGGAGGAGAGGGGGGGTTATAGGGCAGTTTAGGAGGAGAGGGGGGGTTATAGGGCAGCTTAGGAGGAGAGGGGGGTTATAGGGCAGTTTAGGAGGAGAGGGGGGGTTATAGGGCAGCTTAGGAGGAGAGGGGGGGTTATAGGGCAGTTTAGGAGGAGAGGGGGGGTTATAGGGCAGCTTAGGAGGAGAGGGGGGGTTATAGGGCAGCTTAGGAGGAGAGGGGGGGTTATAGGGCAGCTTAGGAGGAGAGGGGGGTTATAGGGCAGCTTAGGAGGAGAGGGGGGGTTATAGGGCAGTTTAGGAGGAGAGGGGGGGTTATAGGGCAGTTTAGGAGGAGGGGGGGGGTTATAGGGCAGCTTAGGAGGAGAGGGGGGGTTATAGGGCAGCTTAGGAGGAGAGGGGGGGTTATAGGGCAGCTTAGGAGGAGAGGGGGGTTATAGGGCAGTTTAGGAGGAGGGGGGGGGTTATAGGGCAGCTTAGGAGGAGAGGGGGGGTTATAGGGCAGCTTAGGAGGAGAGGGGGGTTATAGGGCAGTTTAGGAGGAGAGGGGGGTTACAGGGCAGTTTAGGAGGAGAGGGGGGGTTATAGGGTAGCTTAGGAGGAGAGGGGGGTTATAGGGCAGCTTAGGAGGAGAGGGGGGTTATAGGGCAGTTTAGGAGGAGAGGGGGGGTTATAGGGCAGCTTAGGAGGAGAGGGGGGTTATAGGGCAGCTTAGGAGGAGAGGGGGGTTATAGGGCAGCTTAGGAGGAGAGGGGGGGTTATAGGGCAGTTTAGGAGGAGGGGGGGGGTTATAGGGCAGTTTAGGAGGAGAGGGGGGGTTATAGGGTAGCTTAGGAGGAGAGGGGGGGTTATAGGGCAGTTTAGGAGGAGAGGGGGGTTATAGGGCAGCTTAGGAGGAGAGGGGGGGTTATAGGGCAGCTTAGGAGGAGGGGGGGGGTTATAGGGCAGTTTAGGAGGAGAGGGGGGGTTATAGGGCAGCTTAGGTAGGAGAGGGGGGGTTATAGGGCAGCTTAGGAGGAGAGGGGGGGTTATAGGGCAGTTTAGGAGGAGAGGGGGGGGTTATAGGGCAGCTTAGGAGGAGAGGGGGGGTTATAGGGCAGCTTAGGTAGGAGAGGGGGGGTTATAGGGCAGCTTAGGAGGAGAGGGGGGGTTATAGGGCAGCTTAGGAGGAGAGGGGGGGTTATAGGGCAGCTTAGGAGGAGAGGGGGGGTTATAGGGCAGCTTAGGAGGAGAGGGGGGGTTATAGGGCAGCTTAGGTAGGAGAGGGGGGGTTATAGGGCAGCTTAGGAGGAGGGGGGGGTTATAGGGCAGTTTAGGAGGAGAGGGGGGGTTATAGGGCAGCTTAGGAGGAGAGGGGGGGTTATAGGGCAGCTTAGGAGGAGAGGGGGGGTTATAGGGCAGCTTAGGAGGAGAGGGGGGGTTATAGGGCAGCTTAGGTAGGAGAGGGGTGTCTTATAGCGTAGCTTCTGGTATGATTAGCAATTAGAGCTAGTAACCGCATCACTGGTATACAAATGTAAAAACATCAACACTAAAGAATGATGCTGCAGGGACGGAAGAGAAGGGGGGATCCTGAGATTGTGTTTGTCAACAACAGTCAAACATGCGTGAATACTGCCCTCTTGTGGTTCCCTGGGAACACTACCATTTAAATAGACGCCAGCCGGACTTGATGTTCACACCACAGTTGGAATATTCATAAAGTCAAGATCCCCTGCCTGACTGACTGACTGATGACTGACTGACTGACTGACTGATGACTGACTGACAGAGAGACTGACTGACTGAGAGACTGACTGACTGAGAGACTGACTGACTGAGAGACTGACTGACTGAGAGACTGACTGACTGAGAGACTGACTGACAACTGATGACTGATGACTGATTGCGACTGACTACTGACTTGACTGACTGACGACTGACTTGACTGACTGACTGGCCGTGCCCCAGCAGCTGACCTGTGGGGGTTCGTAGATGGCGGCCACCTCTGCGCGGATGGCCAGGGGGATGTCCTTGTGCTCGGTGTAGCGGCCGTACAGGTAGCCCATCCTCTGGCTGCCCGTCTTCCTCCAGTAGTCCAGGAAGCGGTCTGCGATGGTGTGGTGCTCGAACATGATGTTGTCCACGTGTCTGTACCTCTGAGGACAGACAGAGGGACGGGGGGGGGGGTCAGAGGGACCTGGACACTCTCTGTACCTCTGAGGACAGACAGAGGGACGGGGGGGGGGGTCAGAGGGACCTGGACACTCTCTGTACCTCTGAGGACAGACAGAGGGACGGGGGGGGGGGTCAGAGGGACCTGGACACTCTCTGTACCTCTGAGGACAGACAGAGGGACGGGGGGGGGGGTCAGAGGGGGACACTGTGTCTGTACCTCTGAGGACAGACAGAGGGACGGGGGGGGGGGGTCAGAGGTGGACACTGTGTCTGTACCTCTGAGGACAGACAGAGGGACGGGGGGGGGGGGGTCAGAGGTGGACACTGTGTCTGTACCTCTGAGGACAGACAGAGGGACGGGGGGGGGGGTCAGAGGGGGACACTGTGTCTGTACCTCTGAGGACAGACAGAGGGACGGGGGGGGGGGGTCAGAGGGGGACACTGTGTCTGTACCTCTGAGGACAGACAGAGGGACGGGGGGGGGGGGTCAGAGGGGGACACTGTGTCTGTACCTCTGAGGACAGACAGAGGGACGGGGGGGGGGGGGGTCAGAGGTGGACACTGTGTCTGTACCTCTGAGGACAGACAGAGGGACGGGGGGGGGTCAGAGGGACGGGGGGGGGGTCAGAGGTGGACACTGTGTCTGTCCCTCTGAGGACAGACAGAGGGATGGGGGGGGGTCAGAGGGACGGGGGGGGGGTCAGAGGTGGACACTGTGTCTGTCCCTCTGAGGACAGACAGAGGGACGGGGGGGGGGGGGGTCAGAGGTGGACACTGTGTCTGTCCCTCTGAGGACAGACAGAGGGACGGGGGGGGGGGGGTCAGAGGTGGACACTGTGTCTGTCCCTCTGAGGACAGACAGAGGGACGGGGGGGGGGTCAGAGGTGGACACTGTGTCTGTACCTCAGAGGACAGAGCGAGCGGTGGACTTTAACCAATGCCTTCCCATCCTTCAGTATTGTGCACGTCTTTAGAGAGCGGCTGAGTCAGGCCCACCTCAGTCACAGCTGGACCGTCGTGAAGGAAAAAGTTATATTGGAGTTGACTTAATTTAAGAACAATTATTTAAGAGTAGTGTATTTAAAATAAGCTCAATACTGAATCTCTGTGTAATGATCCAGGCGGGGATAATCTAATTTTAATTAGAAGTCCAGAAAAAATGTAATTTATTTTGAAGATGTCATGGGTATAAGACATCCTGTTCATTCAGAAAACAAACTGAAAGGACCCCTACAGACAATAACAGTCGCTCAGAGTCTTCAACCTAATTCTCCTTCTGTTTACGCTCCCTCTTTCAGCCACTTAAAGGTCCCATGACATGCCACCCGGTGTGAGTGTGATTAGCCTTACAAGCCGTTTTGAAAACATGCCCCTTGTGACATCACAAGCGGGCGACTCCACCTCGATGTGTGCTGGATAGATCAGTCTACCGGCCTACCCAGCGGACTGCAGCAAACGTTGCTCATCTATCCGTCATACATCGAGGTGGACACGCCCACCTGTGATGTCAGAAGAGGCTGATGTTCAAAGCGTCTTGTAACGGCTGATCACCCCCACCCCTGGCGGTATGCTAGGGGTGGGGGTCCCCTTTAACCCTATGGGACCGGGGGTTCCCCAGCAGCCTCCTCTCCTCCAGCGGCTGCTGCCCGGGTGCAGTACCTGTCTGTTCAGGGTGATGGCGCTGGGCTGGCACTTGGTGCAGATGCCCTCGGGCCAGGGCGGGTGCCCCTCGCAGCCAGACTTGATCTTACAGCTGATGTTCTCCAGAGCCGCAAACTTTCCTCTGCAGGGGCAGAGGACGGAGAGGGTGGGGGGGGGGCAGAAAGAGAGAAAGGTGGGTATAAGAATGTCGGGGTCGGCTTGGCCCAGGAGGTACAGCGGGTTGCTGGTTGGATCCCGCCTCCTCCTGAGTGTCGAGGTGTCCCTGAGCGAGACGCCCCACCCTGACGGCTCCTGACCAGCCCGTCGTGGTTGACTCCGCCGTCGGTGTGTGAATGTGTGTCTGAGACGTTTAACAGCTGTAGATAAAATAATCTGCTAAATGCTCTGAGTTTAAATGTAGGGACAACAGAGGGTTGTGTTGCTACTCGGAGAGAGACCTGAGAAGCGTTGGCTGCTTACTTGTCGGCCCCGCCCGTCAGCTTGCGGATGTAGGCGTGGAACGACATTTGCTTCACCGGCGGGTCCAAGTGGTTCAGGTAGTCTTCGTCGAAAGGCTAGGAGGAGGAAGGCGGATTAGTGGAAGCACGAGGATAGACGGGGGATGTTTGGTTAAAAGGACAACATGGACGGATACCTCTAATGGAACGCAGTGCACGCACTTCCCCAGAGCTCCGTGTCGACACCTGCAACCAACACAAGATAAGCAGCATTTAAAAACTCCTAAAAACGCTGGGAGGCAAAAAGCCCCCATAACACGGCCAATACTCTAAAGCTTTTTTAGATCACCGCCGTGAGTCGGCTGACGTGTGCCCCTCAAGTCAATCAGGCCGTGTGCATTGGATGGGTGAGGCTCCAGGTGGTCTCCAGGTAGGCAGAATACGACCTTCAGAGCGGATCAAGCGTGTTGTTGGTGTGGCTCCCCTCCCTCTAGGTGGACCCTCGCCCACCCCCCTTCGCACTGGTCCTTACAGCTGGGCGTCGCGGTTCCTGTAGATCTTGCCATCCTGCTTGGCCAGGTACTGGTCTATGCTGTCCTCCTGGACCTGGGTGGGCCCCGAGGAGGAGCGGGGCATCATGGAGGACGACGACGACGACGACGACGCGGACGTCGACGAGGACAGCGAGGTGGCGAAGGACGTGGACGGGAGCGAGGCGGACGAGTGGGCGGCGGCCGTGTCCATGACCTCTGCCGGGACCCCGACCGAGCCGGAGGGGTACAGATACAGCATGTCGCCATGCCTGGACGGGGGGGAGGGGGCAGACACCTCGAGTTATGGTTGGCACTCGTGTTTACAGCCTATAACACCATCACAAAAGAAATTGCATGTTTGAGGATGGTTTGAGTTCCAGTTTCATTTGAAGCTGGGTAAAGACAACCATAATACATATTGCTGAAACGATAATGAATTGATCTCAAATTAATTGATTAGGACTTAATTGACTTAGGAGTGTATTTCCTAAGTGTTGGACGAGGGACCGTGACGCCGGGCACTGCCTGAGCATCCTGCTCCACGCTGCGTCTTTGACTCACTTGATCTTGAGTATGCTGAGGCTCTTGGAGGTCTTGGAGTCGATCTCTCCCGTCTTGTTGCGGTTCTGGTAGATGGAGAAGCCGTTGGAGTTGAATCCAAACTCTTTGGCCACCTGGGAGAAGCGGGAGAGAAGCACACCGTCTGTCAGACTTTGTAACAGTGCACCTGTAGGGAGGGGCGGGGAAAACCACTCAGCAAACAGACGAGATTCTTTGCTTCCGCTTTACTTGAGCAATCATGTTGACTCAAATCCACTATGTTTGGTTTGTCAATTAAAAAAAAACTAAGAACCCTAACCACACAAAATATCGGATGCAACATTTACACCATGGTAATACATATCGTATCGACACTAAAATAAGCTTCAGCATGGTATCGTGAGGTCCCTGCTTATTCCTGTTCCGAGTCAACTCGACTATGGCATCCAGCTGTCATGCCATCACATTGTTTTTCCAATGAGGTTAATAACCATTCCGCACATCCATTGTGGCCTTGGACTGCTAGGAGCTCCCCTGCTGTGGGTCTCTCCCTCAGAGTCAAAGCATGCATGGTGGTTTGTTTGTGCGAGAGAAACAGAAAGAGAGTTCCCCTGGCAAGTCAAGCTGGGGTTGGTCGGGCCGTGCTGTCTAAAAGCTTTGAATAGTTTCCAAGCAAATGAAACCAAAAGTGCTGGCAAATAAATTGCGAAACATATCCAAACTGAAAGAGTGGAGCTATAGGAAGCAAAAGAGAGGTGTGCATGACGAAGTAACAATGCCCATCCGCTCATCAAAATATACATTAGATCGCATTCTAGAACAAAACACCTGGTTTTCACAAAGGCCATCTCTGCCTTCACCACCAGTTGCACATTGTGAGAAAAGGACAGAACGAAGGTGCTGGACTTGTCCTGAATGCAGGACTGCTGGCCACCCTCAGCAATCAGAGATAACAAGCCGTTATTCCAATCTAATCCAAGAAGAATTCAATACAAAAACTATCAATAAAAAATCGAATATACTATTTTGATTATGTATCTTTTTAAATATCTGTAAATAACTGTTCTAATAACTTAACTATAAACAGCCAGAAAGAGCACACTCATCAAACGACATCCTGGGACGCATACGACGGCAGCCAGAGGGAGGGGGCGGTCAGAAGGGCTCACAAGGTCACTGCACAGAGCAGGCTGAACTCAGGGCTATTAGCAGCTCTTTGGGCGGGCCCAGACGGCTCATCAAGCCACGCACACATCGTTACCATGTCTGCCACCAGAGAGGCCATTGGACACACACCAGCATGATCACCAGCGAAGGCATTAG
Source organism: Gadus chalcogrammus (assembly GCF_026213295.1). NCBI lineage: Eukaryota > Metazoa > Chordata > Actinopteri > Gadiformes > Gadidae > Gadus > Gadus chalcogrammus. The sequence goes on from NC_079429.1 coordinate 840,413, forward strand.
ACCCGGATCAACTGAGGATATAAATGTTATCGCGACACCATCATCACGTAAATATATAGCCTAGACAACCTGGGTTTGAACACAGACAGACAGACTCACAGACAGAGGGACAGACAAAGAAAGGATAAATGAGCAAGCAAACGCTATTGCTCTTTCGCTTTGTCGTTTCTATTTTATGGTGAAACCTAAATCAAAGACACTTTTGGTATTTACGTTGGAAATATTTAGTCATGATTCGAGTAAACAGCTTAATTAAACAAAGACCGTGCCATCACACAAGGGGCACTACTGGCACTCACAGAGAGCAGGGGGAATAGGTCGCCGGTTAAATGTTACCAATACAACCCAAATGGTAGTTCGGTTGGCCATGCGCGTTTGGTTTTAAGGCAGACACTGCCTTCTCTCCCTCACAGCGCTATCCTGCGCTCCACGAGAGAAGACCTGTGTCCACTGATCTGGCATCAGCCCTATCCAACCAAGACACATGAATCTTTAATGAGGGGCTGGGGCTGCTGCACTGTGACCCGCCTGCTGCAACGCTCTGCTGCCTGAAGCAGGGATACCACCACGACACAACCCTCTTCACACAGCCCAGGGGGAGGAACTACTGCTGCAACGCTCTGCTGCCTGAAGCAGGGATACCACCACGACACAACCCTCTTCACACAGCCCAGGGGGAACTACTGGTGGGTGGTCACTGACGTAGAAACATGTCCTGGGTTCTCCTTCAATAAGAACATACTTGACATCAACGCAGACATAGCAAGTACCACCGATATCAATGCTAGGGGAGACTATTGGGAGAGAACTTGGATTTTGAAGGGATCTCATCGCAAAAACATCCCACTTCTTGTTTATTTGTTGAAACATTTAGCAGACACTTTAATCCAAAGCGATTTACAATGATCAATTATTTCAGGGCCAGTCTACCTTAGAAACCTCTTGGGTTAAGTGCCTTGCTCAAGGGCACGATGGGGATGGCACCAATCCTCCCTTCACATCCCTCACTCACTAGCCTGCTAGCCTTAACAGCAGTTCTGCTTAGCCTTGTGGAAGATGGTCAGTCATGCACAATGAGTGCTTAGGCAGAGTACACAGAGGTAGCCCAAAAACATTATTCCGGGCCACAGAAAGCTGATATATATATTATTTCTTTTGACAGAGCATTGATTTATTTATTGCAGGGATGTTAACAGAATTTCAACGAATATGACAAATGCTTCGAACAAGAAAGCCTGCCCTAGCTTAGATCCTCTATGGGTAGGATGAGGGACAGAGTCCATTACCGTTGCACAGAGAGATACTGAGAGGTTATTTTTAAACAATCGTTCAAAGCAGAACATACTCCATGTGCAGTGAACAAAATGCTACACAGTCTGAGGCCATGAATCCACTACTGGGTGAGGTCCGACCGACCACGCAGAGACAAAAACACAGAGAAAAGAACAGCGTACTCTCAGGCCAAACACAAGCCTAGAGACTGGAGTGTTCTGGAACCTTTTGGTTGTAAAATGCTGCAAAGAGAAGTGCATGCCTGGTTCATCACCGGGGTCGCTATGCGACTCTCATAATGAACGTGACCTACTCCGACTCTTGAGGTTGTAGTTTTCTCATTCCTTACCTGTTTTATAAAACCAGCCGCCGTTTCCCTCTTGGTGGAAGGAACTTTCTTCATCCCATCTGGGGACTGCACCCGAATGATCTATGAGGCAATAACAAGCCAAAATAAACAACAACACACACACACACACACACACACACACACACACACACACACACACACACACACTTGGACAGACTGACATTTCAAGTTCCTTGAAATGCCTTCAATCCTTAACTCAAGTCTAGATATTAAGAAACATGCTCAGTTCTGCATGAGTTCATCTCATGGCCTGAAAGGGACTTACTACCCTGTCGTGTTATTTCATCATGTTTTTCTACCACTCATTTGGCAATTATTAACGGTTAAGAATTGTATTTATACAAGTGTATTCACACTAGCCACCTATTGCCCTATTTGTGATCCCTGGAACGAATTATCCTGCATATATTCCTTATTTTTTCCCAATAGGATATTAGCATTGAGTTGTCCCCTCGTCTTACTGAGAGCCTAACTTTCAGGTTCGGCAACATATACTTATGTGGGAAGTTAAGGCTTTTAAGACAATGCATGCGGCTTTGGAAAGAATTTCCTGCCAAGTGACTTCACACTTTACAGAACATTTTGAACGGCCTCCTTCTGAGAATAACTCAGACGTCTGCAGTCAAAATAACTGACAGGTGTCAGTCAAACTGTCAGGACATCACTGGCGTCATCCTTGAATACGCACTCTTGGGATGAGTTTCTGTGATGTTCAGCACCCAGTTTACCACCAGTGGTTCCACTGGTCTTATTTTACCGTCAACTGCAAATGTGTCTCATATTTCTTGGACAAGACTTAATAAGTATCCACCCTGCGGAAGTCCCAGATAAGTAACTTAACGCTTTAAGCTATAATGTTGACAGTTCCAGGAGGCAAGTAAAGTATGTCTCTGTTATCAGGGGATAAGTAACGTATGTCTCGATCGTCATAACATCAGGAGATAAGTAACGTATGTCTCTGATGTCGACCCTAACGGGAGACAGGGGAATTGACGTCCATCTCTAAAGTCGCCTAGGAGTCCCGTGTCTCTAATGGACGTCGACACTAGCAGGAGCTATAACAACCCATGAGTCCCTGTCCTCAACCTGTCCTTTCACTGTGAGCTGGGAGTCCGCCGGTGGACTCGTAAACCAGGCCAGGCACGGCTAGCTCCCAGTTAGCCTCCTAGCTCCCAGTTAGCATCCGAGCCATTTCTGCTGCCTCATCACTCCAAACTGGAGCTAACGGGCTAGCCGCGTTAGCAGCGTCCGGACCGACGCGGACCGGTCGTACTCACTATAGTGTCCGCCATGTCGCTCCTGGTCTCCGCTCCGGATCACTGGGGTGTAAACGTACTGTGGCTGTGGTTCAGATGCACAATAACGCTGCCGTCTTTCTGCATCAACAATACTCCATTCCACAACTCAAACACCGGGTGTTGCAAATATTAGCGCCCCTCTGGCCGACAGTATGCCTGTGGTCCAACATCGAACTGAACCCGAGGGAAACAACGCAACACCAGATGCTTCGTTCCGGGCTCAGAATTAAAGGCTTCCTTCAAACCTATGCAATAGCTGTACAGTCAACAACAATACATAATTACTTAAGTTACATACAATGTACCCTGGGCGGATATGCATATTGCTAGTTACAAGAAAGGATGAGATAGTTCATAAACTGAATTACTTTTGTGTAATATAGGTATTTAATGCAATAGTCATTGATGTTTTGCCAATTATATTGCCTATTAGAGATGTCTTAATCTGACTTTGTATTCTATTTCTTATTTCTATCAGACACTGAAATATCATAAGGATACACTTGGCAGGTCTGATGGAAAGAAATGAACACCATGTTTTATTTTTAAAGCTTTATTTGTTCGTCCTGCAGAGAAAAGAGCTCAATATCACATTAATTAAACTTGGATTAAAACCATCATCTTGCTCTCTACTTCACTGCTGCAATCCATTCACAAGAGGAACGCATGCATGTTCATATCAAAAGAATACACAAGTTAGCAAAGGATCAAATATTGAATCAAAAACAATTTGACATTTAAATTTAATAATATAGTTCCACCATCGTATTCATGGTTGACCAATATGGAGGAAGCATTTTGGGCACAAAGTTGAATTTCAAATTATACAGAGTGGTATGTAGTTCTCAATGATTGCAATGAATATTGAGATCATTTAGATTTTCTAGGTGAATAGAAAACCTGTTTTACCCCCCAAGGGTAAACCAATAACATGTGGGCTTGGTATGTCAGAGCATGAGATCATAGCTGAGAAATAGCTACAAATATCACACAACACTGTCATGGATATACATAGCAAAATGTGGATGGATGAGATAGAAAATAGACAAACATAAATATACATTTCCACACATGTTTACATGAGAAACTGAATAACTTTCAAATCACTGGAAATTTGTAAAATAGAAAAATAATGGGGACATTATGGAAAGGACCCCTGGTGTGAATGGAGGCTTGAAACAGGAGATGCAGGGTTTACAGGAAGAGTAAAAGACAACAAATGCAATGAGCATGGGTTAATGAACAGATTGCACTCTTTGAAAGTCAACAGTGCTTCCAATCTCTAGAAAAGCTTCTATATTAGAGATGTTGTCGGCATGGATGGACCGAACCTCAGGAAACGGGAACCCTGCTGGGTTTGTTAGTTTTACTCAAAGTGAGGCTACCTTGGTTGTGTGAGTTTCACATTATGTGTCCGGGAGCAGTTACTTTGAAAACACAGAGAAGAGGAAAAGTAGAGTATGGAACGGAGTTAAAGAAAAGGTGCACATGGTTGTACAATCACAGCTATATAGCGTTGACTTAAACACAGTGAATGAAAGGAACGTATTCTACATGAGCATGACCGTTAACCCTAGCTTCAGAATCAAAAGATCGGAACCGGAAAGAGACAGACTTTTTTCTTCTTTTCTTTCTTTTCTTCTTTTTTTTTGTGGTTGTTGCAGTTCATAATTTGGGTTTTTTCTTTTATCATTCCATTATATGGAAATGGGGTTGGCTTAGGCAATTGGTTTGAAGTGCATGGAAGCAGCCTTGAATCCAAAAGGGAAAGTGGGGGTAAAACGAGTCTCAGATGATTCCATACTTGGCCAGCTCATTCAGCTCCAGGTGGTTAAAGGCCTCCCAGGGGCAGATGACCGTGATATCTGAAGGGACAAACGCCACAGGTTACATCATGCTCAGGTTAAAGCAAAACAAAATATATAACTAGACAACAAAAAGACTTGTTACCTGTGCCCAATCCCTCCATGCCGGGGATGTCATCTCCGAAGCTGTTGAAGCAATTCAAACCTTTAGTCACACATGTTTTTTTCTACTGACTTTGCTTGTTATGCTACCAATTATGACTGCCCGTGATGTACATTGTACCATCCCTGGAATAAGTTGTTACTTGAAGCCTTGAAGAGGTCTGCGGGTTAGGGTGTGTTGTGTTTGGCCTGAGAAGCCCTTTGAGACTCACCCCTGGATTCCCTTCTTCGGAGGCTTGCTCTTGAATTGCCGAGTCTGCCTCTGCTTGAACTTGGGGGGCCCCTTGCGTGGTGTGGCCGGGCCCCCGGACACCCTCGTGGCAGACTTTATTTCTGCTTTGGGGGCCTCCAAATTCATGTTGAGGAGTGACCGTCTCGTGTGCAGGTAGGCGACTTAACAAACACCTCCGGGAAGGTTGCCTCTGTCAATCTATTCCATGAGAACATGAGAGAAATACAACGAATATCAGCATGAGGATTTCTTTTTTTGTCATTAGCACCCATACACATATACCAATAAGATTGCATCTTTGTGCAGTCACATTGCAGAAAAAGGTTATCATTGCTTGTCAAATTCCATCGTTAAAGTTACAATCATTGATTGAATAAACATTGCATTTGATGGACTCTCAGTGCGTGTTCTATGCAGATGACGTAATATTTTCATCCTCATCAGTTAATAGCCTGCCCCTCCCCCTCTCGCCTGCCCATGGAGGAGCAGAAACATAATCGTGTTATAGCAAGGACACAGCCCTTCTGCTGAGTGAGCACAGACGATGCAAATCAGCAATCCTCTCATCTCATCCTCCCGGAGTGGCATTTAATAATCTTTTAGATTGACACCCAGATTAGTCCTTATTGTGTGCGCAATAACAGCACTGGGATAGCCATGTACAAATTGAAAATGTGGGTAAATGATTCTGCTATTCAAACCTGTATTAGCTTCCCCTGTGGTTAAAAACATACATCAATTTATAAAAATAGTTGTTTAACACATGTGACCAACTTGATCCTGCAAATAACCAATTATATTGCTTCCTTTGCCCCATTAAAACATTAGCAGCATTACAATTTACAAATGTTAATCACTAACTCACAAACATTACACATTAACACAAATTTAATAGTTACGGTTAATTCACAATAAAACAATCGACGAGACAAACTAACTCAATACCTTATTTCATATATTAATTTGCACCAAAGTTCTGTGGTATGAGTGAAGTATAATTCTAATGACTTTAATTTAGCTGAAGAAGAGCGGCAAGTCCCGGGTAATGTCCCCTTGGTCGTCGGGTCACCATGGTAACCGAACGAAAGAATTGAGCGTAGCTCCGTCAGATCCATGGAACTCTACAGCGGGTATGCATCAACAGGTGTACTCACCAGCTGCTGTGGTGGTGCGTGAGTGTGGCGCAGCCCTGTAGTCTCAGGGAGATGAGTCTGTCTCTACGCTGGCTATGAGAGAGAAGAGGCACTCAGGGCTTCTTATACAGGGGCCAGTCCCCCCGGGCAGATTATAGATGCACCTCCCTCCACCACCCATGGCTGCTATGTGCGTTTACCGTCGGCCTGACATGAGGAGTGGGTGGCGGTAGAACAGAAGGATGGATGTGTGCGAGAAGGGGGGAGACAATTATTTAGAAATGTACATGATTTTTGGTCATTTGCTTTAACATTTTCTAACCAGGAGTGAACTCCTTTGCCTGAATCCATCTTGCGATGAGCAGTCGTCATTGAGTTGCATTTCATGGTACACTGATTAGTTAGGCCGGAAATGTAACCCTCATTTAAGTGTTTCCCAGCATGTCCATTTGTTTATGAGTTGGGGCCTCGAGACTGGCCCACACGCCGGTCTTTGCTAAGCTGTGAGTTAAGAGTGAATCACAGCAGAAAGAGGTCGCGGCTTAGTAGTGACGCAAAAACAGAACAGTCCTCTGATCCAGAGGCCGTACCGGTTAATCAGTTATTAATGATTAATAACGGATCACTGGACTATACTAAAGACAATGTCTTTAGTATAGTCCATTGATCAGTTATTAATCAAAGACATTGTCTTTAGTATAGGTCCATCATACTCAATTGTAAGATGAAATTGGTATAAGCTCTCTAGAGTTGTAAATGGAAATTTACAAATGGGATTTTCAGAAAATGGATGGCAAAGGCATTTCGTTTTTTGGCAAAGGAGCCAACAAGCATACGATGGCTAAGTAAAAATGTTCAGAAGTCACTCGCTTCCAATTCCCACAATAACAAAATGTGCTCCACTCATCTCTTAGCACTATAGATGAGAGCCATGCATGTCTTCAATGTGCTTTGAACCCTGGCGTCATATTTTCAAACTGCAGGACCAACCAAATCAAAGAATACCTGCAGTCCTTAGTGGACGGGCGACCATGACCACCGCCTCGGGATTATACGGAATAACACGGCCTACTGCTGCTGTCACAGGACTGCTGACTCAAATGCAACAAGATCAGGAGCGGCGTGGTCCAGGAGGCCGCCCCCGGCGCCCGACCCCAGGTGGTTCTGGGTAATCCCGCGTCTGAAACCACAGGATCTAGCTGCAGACGGATCTATTAATCAATCCACATTTGCCAGAGGCAGACTCCGTCTCTCTTATGGTTTGTATACATTTTGAATGATGCTGATCGTTCCTCCTCTTTGGGTGGTCCCCAGGACATCCCCTTATGCAGCATATAAAGTATGATTAAAGCAGAATGACTAACACGTCAAATAAAATAATATCAAATAATTTAATAGATAAATAAAAAAATAATAAAATAAACGGGCAATTATTAAATGTAACTCACGATGGAACCATGAGGGCAATAGATAACTAATGAATGCACTTAATTCAATAGAAATGTAAAGGTCTAAAAATGTGAAGTTCAAGGCCTTCGGTTACAGATAACCAGGAGCCATTGGGGTTGGCAGTTGAAGAGACATGAAGAGACATGAAGAGACGCCTGCAATATGGAACATAATGCAGCCATCCCTCTGGGGGGTTGTGAGACGCTGGACGACTCAACCCAACACTGGTCTGTGGAGAGCTAGGCGGGATAAACACATTTGGAACAGAAGCAATAGTCTTGGACACATCATAGCATCTATGCATTTCTATAGGCGACTGCTCTCACACCCAGGTGTACTGTTCACACAATCCTTGATTCAAATAAGAAAATAAACCGACCAAGTTCACACAAGATTAAAATATATTAATAAAATAAGACATTTAAAGTGCATTCAAAGTACGACCATAAAAACCCTCCATGCTCTAAATCCTCCCACATCAAGGGTTCGGCTGCCCATTCGGCCGCCCAGTCCCATCGTCCGTCACTGCTTCTTCAGCAGCCTGATCTCCATCTTCAGGTACGCCTTGAGGTTCTCGTCCTCCACGTTCTCCTCGATGGCCTCCAGCGCCCGGTCCCCGCCGTCCTGGTAGAAGGCCAGCAGGCGCTCCGCATGCTCGATCCACACGCAGTTGTGACAGCCGCTCATGCAGCAGTGGGTGGGGGCGGGCGGGGGGCCCAGGTCTGGGCTCCAGGGAGGGGTGGCCGGGCGGGGTTCAGGGTCCGTGCTCTGGGGGGAGGTGCCCAGCCCCGGGGCGGGCGGCGAAGCGGGTCCTGAGCTGAGGCTACGGAGGCTCCCTCCGTGGGACTCCCGGCCATGGGAACGCTCTCTGGAACAAGTGTCCATTTTGTGTTTCATATTAACCGGATGCAGGACGCAGAGCTGAAAAGAAAACAGAAAACAGGAAGTAAATACATTTTAGTGAATTACCACAAACTTGGCTGAACATCGCAACAATAACAACGCAAACAGGTGCATTTAAAACACATGCAATATGATTTGAGCCCTTTAAACCTTTCAGAGTGTATCTTTTAAAAGCTTTCTGAAAGATATTCACACTTTTAAAATACCAATATGTATGAGTGTGACTACTTTGACTGAGACCGTATCACTTTCAATGGAAGAGGATTAATACCAAATGCACTATTTAAAGGTGATCAATATAGCGACTAGGAGGATGTCCATATAAGGGCACAACTCCCTCCATGGAATGACATATTCATGAAAACATAATTCTTAACCGATGGCATTTAATGTTGATAAACTCACTACAATTGTATCTAAGGACAGCTCAGGTCATCCTCTTTCTATGCCCAGTCTGTGAAGCTCTCCATGTCTCGTCTTCTGAAGTGATGCAGAGCTTCACACTTCATAGAAAGTTGTTCATACATGACAAATGATTAGGTCATGTATGCCCACAAAGAAGATGAGCGTAGTGTTGATATATCCGTGAGTTGATCACCATTAAACACAATCAGATTTGATGTTTTATACTTATGTTCATGAATGAGTCCATCCATGGAGGCTAGCTTGTGGCTAACCACCGACCTTGTGGAAACATGACGACGATCTGACGATATCCGCCCCCAAACGCAGATGAGGTACCGCAAAACGACAATAGTTCATGTTTACCCTAAAATAATGTCTTCAGATTAAAACCAGACGCATATCGTTTCGGCCCATGAAGCTGATGTCATATTAAACAATACAGCAAGGTTCAAAACAAACGCTGATTGGCGGAAGGAAAATCGAGGGTCCAATGACACGGAAGGCTGCCATTATCTGAACCAATCAGAACACTAGAAGCCATTAGAGGGACCGCCCTCTAGAATGTAGTTGTGATTTCCGTCTCCAGCCACCAGATGACGCTAAATTTATTGCTATAGTTGTTCTTTATTTACTTTCATTTTTTTTTAACCCTGCTGGGTTTTGGTCCTTGAAAACACAAGGACAATTCTGTGCGGCGGTCGCTGTTGAAAATATTTTTTTAATTAACGTTTGTTATGAATACTTCACATCGGGATGTTCACGGATGTTGCATATGGTTCGGCTGCAATGAAAGAGTAAAGCAAATTGTTCTTGTGAAATAGGGTGTGTGTGTGTGTGTGTGTGTGTGTGTGTGTGTGTGTGTGTGTGTGTGTGTGTGTGTGTGTGTGTGTGTGTGTGCCTGCCTGCCTGCCTGCCTGCCTGCCTGCCTGCCTGCCTGCCTGTCTGTCTGTCTGTCTGTCTGTCTGTCTGTCTGTCTGTCTGTCTGTCTGTCTGTCTGTCTGTCTGTCTGTCTGTCTGTCTGTCTGTCTGTGTCTCTGTGTGAGTGCATGCCTGTGTGTGTCTGTCTTTCTGTCTGTCGGTCAGGATGGAACCAACGATAATGTGTGTTTACTTTGAAAACGTGCCTGAGTGCCCTTGTGCTCTGAGTCTTCACGTGTGTGCATGACAGTTGAAAGGCCCGTTGTGTTCGGCGGGGGGGGGGGGGTCCCTGTGGACCTCCATGTTTGCGTGACTCCATGGAAACGCAGCAGGTGCTGCTAGGCTGGTGATAGCAGTTGTGTGTCTTCTGGCTACCTTATCTTTCTAGTGCTGTGGAACAACAGGACAGGACTCATACCCCTGGTGAACACAGAGATCCAGGACTACGTTTCTAAGTTACTAGGTAACTAGTAATTGGTAACAAAGTCATTATCTAGCTGAATATATAACTAGCTAGATAACAGAATAAACTAAATAGCTAACTAACAAGCTTACTAATTAACTAACTAGCTAAATGATCGAAAAACTAGTTTGATAACTAACTAACTAGCTAGCTAAATGACAGACAAACTAGTTTGATAACTAACCAGCTAACTTATATGGTACATTTTTACATGAATCAATCATGCTGGCATATTTTTAAATGAGACCACAAAGTATCCAAAAAAAAAAAGGTTGGTCCATTGCCTTCTTAGATAAGTTGATATATCATTGTATTAATATCCCTTTATGGAATCACATAGGATCAAATTGAGGCAAGCATCTGGTTAAGTTATACACTGTCAGCCTGTCAGCACCTCAGAGAAGCAATTGGTGTTCAGGATGCTTATCGTAAAACTTCTAGTGAAACTCAGATGGTATAGGCAGAAACATCAGAGGATTTAGGTCTGATACAAGAAAACAAAGATATGAGAGTGACCTTTATGGGTTGGCCATGGACAAAGCCTTGTCAAGGTGAGAGAGGCCATGTTGATTTACAACACACTGTGTGAGGAAGTGGACATGTTGAAAGAAGACAAGGCAGATAAAGGAATCCACACAATAAAGTAATTAGGGAAGGGCACAACCTCGGTATCAGCCTTTTGGGCTATAGTGCGGTATATATTGTGACCTGACATACCACCTTTTCATTGGAGAGAGGAGGTATCTCGAGGGGACCAGGATAATGTATAAAAAGGCCTTGGAAATTAGCTGGCAGTAAGGTAAAGGAGGAGGCGGGACTGGAGGTAATCCTATTGGTTATCATCCCAATGGCGGCAGCGAAGGGCCCTCACCCAGGGATGATGATCAGGGTTTGTCATCTTCATCTTCCTCTTCTGTGGTGAAGCGGTCATATGATGATGCATGTAGGAACCCTGTTGTATTTTTTGGTATTATTAATTTGTTCTTGATATGAATTATAAGGATTGATAATATTGTTTTAATCATGATGATATTATTGTCCTGTTCAATAGCAGAAATAGCTTTTGCAGTTGTAATTGGTATGACAGTATTATATTCATCAGTATATGATTATTATGATGATACAATAATCATAAGAAATATATAAAAATCATAATAATAATAGTAGTGGTGGTAGTAGAAGCAGTAGTAGTAGTAGTAGTAGTATAGTAGTAGGATTAGTAGTGCTAGTAGTAGTAGCAGTAGTAGTAATAGTAGTAGGAGTCGTAGTAATAGTCGTTGTGACAAAGAGGAGCTGACCAATCATTCACATGGACTCTCCTTGGGCTGACATGATGCAACACCACCCCTGCTCTCCGCTACCTTGGGTCGGTCCGCACACCGGCACCCGAGTAATGCCCGGTATGCAGCCAGAGAAGAATGGAGAGGGCTCCTCTTTCTACAGCTCCGGGACGGCCCGCGCTGACATGTGACCTGGGCAGCGTTCTGTCAATGTGTCTCCCCGACGAAAACGCACAACCTTAGCACATGAAACGTATGGGCACTGTGTGTGTGTGTGTGTGTGTGTGTGTGTGTGTGTGTGTGTGTGTGTGTGTGTGTGTGTGTGTGTGTGTGTGTGTGTGTGTGTGTGTGTGTGTGTGTGTGAATGTTTGTGTGTGTGTGTGTGTTTGCTTGTGAGTGAAGGGGTACGTAGTTATGTCATCCAAAGTATGGCTGTGTCCACGGTTTGCCCTTGGAAAAACACCTTCCTAATTGGTGAAGGTGCGATTTTATTGGATTGCTTCAGGGAAGTCACTCATGCCTCACACTCTGCTTGGGCTTTTGATCAGAGTTGTGAAACACCATGCCTCACAGTACTGCTAAAAATAGTCGCGCACATTCCCTACGTTTGAAGCCTTGAGCTGCACCACTCAACGTGTTTGTGCTTTCCAAAGTGCAATAGAAATGCTGGCAGTAAAAAATGCTTTTCAGATTTCAGATTCACAACGACATCGTTGTTAGATTACCCTCAGATTACCTCTAGTATTTTTCCAGTGACCTAGCAGTTTCTTTTGGACCACCTGTGTCATCCTAGCTGAGATCTCAATGCTGTATTTGGAATGCGTAGTGCACCTTAATTAATCTGTTAATTAATCAAATCCTCCCTTATTGTTATTTTTTGGTGAATTCAGCCACGATAAGCTCAGATGTGAGCCTGAGCGAAGACAACCCTGCAGCAGGGCGGACCGGCGGTGCTCAGGTGCCATCCTCCTGGCGGACACACAGCTCCCGCTTTGTTCAGCGGCTCACAAAGAGCGCAGTGTTCTGCCTCTGCAGAGACAAAGTGCTCTCCAGGGCGGCGCGGCACACCTGAAAGCCCCTTCGATATGACAATCACATATACTCCTCACATTCAAAGCTGATAGCAATCACAGACAAATCAATGGAAACCTCTAATGCATGCCTATTCAACTAGCGGCCCGTTGGCCAAATGCGGCCCCTCTTAATTTTTTTCTGGCCCGCAAGAGGTTGCATGCAAAAAAATCAATAAATAAAGGAGAAACATAGTTGCATGCAAATCAGGTTTCTGTGTGTAGCCGGTGATACTAGCCAGTATCAGTACCCCACAATCAGGAACTGGCATCACTTATTCTGACAATGTTTGGCTCAACCGATACGTGTGAGTCTAGCTTTTCTCATATGAATGCCATCAGAACAAGGGCACGTTGCTCCATGACCTATGAGAAGCTGCATGAGTGTCTCAGGATGAGCCAAACTAGGCAAACAAGGCAGTGGAATCTTTCTCACTGACTCACTGGCTCAAAATGTCTCATATGTACAGTAGTTCTGTTTTGTGATGATTCAAACAACATTGTTTGATTCTAAATACGTGTCTAAAATATGTGAGAACAAAATCTTTTGTAATGATACGATTAAAAGTGAAGAAGGAAGGAATGCGTCTGACAAGTTTATTCCATGTAGTAGTACTATATATATTAAGTTAACACTACTTTAAGTACGATTTATTTGTAGCGAATCATTCACATAGTTTTACTCTGTTTGGCCCATGAACCCCCAGTGGTTTTCCTTTTCGGCCCACTTGTTAAGTAGGTTGAATAGCCCTGCTCTAATGTAAGGGATTGAAAAGTTAAGCCGGTGAGAAACGTTAAAGTATATCATTAGAGCCCAGACAGCGATATATTGTTTCTCTTTCTTCTGACAAATGTAATTATTGTTTAAGAATTAATGAAGTGGCTTCGGATAAAAGTGTCTGCTAAATGCCCTAAATGTTATTAGCAATGTAACTTTTTGCGCCAAAGTTGGCGACCAAAAAAAGCCCACAACATTGTCAGTCCTACCAACATCAGGATGAAACACAATACAGCACACGATTGCTTCTGGGGATATAATAGAAACACAAGGAGCAGCAAAGATGAGTTGCGCTGTGATCATCACAGGTGTGGGCCATTGAAGGATGATCACACAGAGCTTTCAGTTTAGGATGTGTCCAGTAAACATGTCTGGGTTAATACATTAAAATTTCATTCTGCATTTCCTTCTCCATCGTTAACCTATTCATATCTGAACGGGACAGAAAATGTAAGAGCAAGTTTCGGTTCGGTAATAATATCAGAGAGTCGACAACCCTCGTTAAACGAGACCAGCCGCTCAGTGTTGTCTCACAGGCCATGTGCTCCACAGAGCGTTGATGGGTGTTAGTAAATCATTGGTTATAACGGCCGACGGGTCAAAGAATCCATACAGCTCCACCACTGGTTAGTGAACTTCAAATAGACTAGCATATTGATAGCATGGAGGTGACCGTGGCCCTGGCTGGAAATACTGCGGCCAGCGGCGCCATAAAACCTGTAGTTTGAACCCCAACCTGAAGTTTGTATACATTACACATGGGTTCAAGAAGGTGTGCTTTCATTCAACCTGCACCCTGTAACCTTTTCACCTGTGGAGGACATTGTATTTGTTTTTCTTCCTTTTACATAGTTCATGTGTTTAGATTCCATGTACTTTATGGCTGGGGGGAGATGGGAAGATACAGGGAGAGAGGCGTTTCATGTGCCCTGTGCATTGGCAAAGTCGTACCATCAGAGGAACACCAGGGTTATAAATATAAATATAGGACTAAACCAACCCAGAGCTACTCCATTATAGTCTCATACATTGATTCACAACTTAATTAACCCGTGACATATTTTTTTAACATCCTTGTGCCCCCAACTCCTTCTGCATCTGCTTCCTCACATAACGTTTTAAAGCCCAGTGTTATTGATACCCAGTGAACTTCATCACATTGCACTGAGGAACACATTTATGCTCACACTTAGTTGTGAGTCGCTTGTGTCTACAGATCCTTAGGCAGGCTAGCTGCATGGACGGGAGCTTTAAAGGATCAAAATTAATCATAGAATATCGACAGCAAAAAAAGATTGCAACCTCCCGGGACTCCGTCTGCATCGGCTGAACCCACCTGAACCCAGGCGGGGTCAGACGGCGAGGGAGGCAACGCAGTAATGATGGCTGCATGGCGTGTGTGCGTTGTGTACCAGGGAGTGTGTGTGTGTGTGTGTGTGTGTGTGTGATGTGTACAAGGGAGTGTGTGTGTGTGTGTGTGTGTGTGTGTGTGTGTGTGTGTGTTATGTAATAGGGAGTGTGTGTGCGTGTTGTGTACCAGGGAGTGTGTGTGCGTGTTGTGTACCAGGGAGTGTGTGTGTGTGTGTGTGTGTGTTATCTAATAGGGAGTATGTGTGCGTGTGTGTGCGTGTTGTGTACCAGGGAGTGTGGGCGTGTGTGTGTGTGTGTGTGTTGTCTGCTATCACCAGGTAGCCTCTAATTAGCTCACAGTAAGAGCTTTGCAACCCCCCTGACATGGCTTTCCAGGATCTTGTCTCGTAGATCCCTGAAGACGAGGGACATGCATCAGCCTAAAGACAGGACGTCCTCTTCATCCTCCTTCATCACGACAAACAGACCAGGTAGTGTGGCCAACGCTCAGAGGGGATTGCTCTGCAATGCTATCAGCGTCTGGGTTAGTTTGTCACCAGTAGGAACTAGTCAGCAGATACTGCCATGGGTTTGGTTCAGCAGTTTGGGTTCACCTTGGGTTATCCACACTTGTTCCGACTAAAGTAAAAATATTGAAGCGTTTAAAAGTCACATGTAACAAGTTTGTTTTGACACCGTATTATTGTAATAAATGCATGACTTCACATCGCATATTGATGCCTGAAATTAAAATTGTTGAGGCATGCATGTGTAAAATATATTGCAGTCTGTTGCGTTCTGGCAGCCAATATCATATTTTGGTCTCATTTTTCGTTCTACAACAAGGCTGCAGTATGGTAACAAAATAATTAAGTGTTACCCCCCTCCCCCCTCCCCCACCTCACTCTCAAACACACTTTCTCAAACACAGACACAAACACTCTCAAACACACAGGTGCTGTGGGGTAAAAAGCTGCAGACTCAAACTTAATTATTGTAGTTTTTGACACCTTTTCCCTGAACATTACAAAAAGAGGTTTAAAAATAAATAAAAGACGTAACTACTACGACGTCATGCAGGAGTATTAAATGTCCTGCTGGCGCAGCAGGAGAACCCTCCCGTCTCCTCCCAGCGGACACCACAGAAGGAGAGGAACAGACAATGCATCTGACCGGGCTCCTGCTGTCTCTTATCTGCCTGCAGCAGCGGCATCGCCTCTCTGCATTCCTTCTGTCACACAAACGCAGGACGGCCCAAACTAAACACCACCACCATGCCGCCTTGGGGTCCGGCAGAAGCTCCACCAGGGTTCTGATTCAGCCTCTTTGTTTTCCTTATTTGTGGTGGAGGAAGCGGGGGTTATCAGGGCAGAGCAGAAGGGGAGAAGGGGGGGAATCACCGGGGTGGAGAACCGGTGACCCGCAGGCCAGCTGTACCTCAGAGACCCCAGCCTGACACAGGTGAGGAGGGGGGGGGGGCAGATGGTGCGGGGGCTGAAATGTGACCGTCACCACACCTGACGTACCTCGGGGGGGGGGGCATTGGGAGGGAGACACAGGCAAACAATGAGAGAGAAGACATAAGGGAAAGATTGAGAGAGTAACCGAAATATGGGGCTGAAATATACTGTTTCAGCCCCACAGTCAAATGATACAAGTATAAAACACACGGCCATTTAGTTAAACACAAACAATGACACAGCTTCCCAGGTGTGTGCTCAACAGTCACACCTCAGCCGGGCCGTGGCAATAGGAAAGGGAGAGCAGCAGCACTACATCATGTGTCATAGCTGGAAACACACACACACACACACACACACACACACACACACACACACACACACACACACACACACACACACACACACACACACACACACACACACACACACACACACACACACACCACCCCTAATCTCTACTGAATCAACAGTTGCCTAGATTGTGAGGTGTCCAGTGAAAATTGGATACTTGAAAAATGCATATTGACATAACTGCATTATGCAAACCCTGCTTCCAGTGAAACCTTACGTATGTTCGCTCTCTCTCTTACATATCCAGTACATGCTCCATTTGGGTTAACACAGATAGTTCGATGATTGATTCCGATCGTCACAAAGCCGTAAAATACTATGTAAACACACCCATGACTCAGTTTTATAAAAGCTGTTATGAAATAAAACTGAGACAATCTGCTTGTTGACGTGCCAAACAACCAACCACAGCTGTTATTAAATCACTGCAAACCAAAACCTCTCGTGGCGTATTGATTAGATAGTCATTTTGTCAATTAAAGCTACGCTAGGCAATCTATTCAAGCAGCATTTTTGTCATTTGCCAAATTCTCTTTGCATCCCGAGCAGCAATCAATTCAATCAGCTCCGCCACTCTGGCTTGCTTCCCCTAATTGCCTTCTTTAGCTTTAAATATTTCCAGATTAAACCGAAGAGAGTGAAAATGAAAGAGGGCGAAATGTTTGTGTTCAACACAGAAACAAATCTCAATCTGATCTGTAAACGTTCATGGGTCCACCTCCTTGTCATATCCATGCTGTAAACGTTCCTCTGCTGTCCAGGTTCCAGTACGTAGGTAACTGTCAACAGGGCGTGTGAGAGGATGATTTTGCGTGTGATAAATTGTGCTTATCACAAACTGGTATTGAGGAAAAACAGGTTTATAGTGTGTGATAAACAAACCCCAACAAAACCATCACCCTTCTCTTGTTCCAAATAAAACTAGTTCTCGATTTATACGTCAGAAGTCCAGTCAACACTTTACCACAACTCATCATGTGGCTGAACTGGTTCCCATTATATCATACGGTCAGCCTCTCCTGGCCTAAACAGGTCGTTTTGTGGGCTGTGGTCAGGGTGACCTGTTTGACATTATTCTGGATTATGCCTGCTCTGTCTGAACACTCAAATCACTCCAAGGGCACAGCTGTACCACAGATGGGAATGAAAAGCATATTGGGATAGAGCAAGAGAAAGGAGACTGCCTCCACTTAAAAATAAATTGACGCAGGATATTTTCCGATGCCATCCATCAGTGAACAGAGGTTATATTTCCACCTCTGTATAATTCTCCATTTACATGCTCAATGATTACTCTAGTTTTCTTTTGACGTCTTTTGAGGCACCTGGCCAAAATAAAAACATACTTTCACTGCTTATTCAAAGAACAATATTTATTTGGATTGAAAAAGCCAGAAGGATGGAATAAGGCTAAGGCATGTAGCTCAAGATTGTTCAGATGAAATATAATGGTATATATTATTGTTTCTTAAATATGTATGTGGACCAGCTTCCATGAATAATTAAGAGTTAATTAAAAAAATAATTACACTTGAATATTTAAAACTAAACTAACTATGGATATCTGAGGTTCAGGCACAAATAAAACAAAGTGAAATCTATTTCTAAACCTGATCATGAACAGCATGCTGGTTAATATGTGAGCAGCTCCACATGCTTGACCCTCCCTCTGGTGAGAACAGAACCTGTTCCAGACGATCCCCAGCCCCAGAGTTCTCCAACAAACCCCCGGCTCTGTGTCCGTGACGTCTCCTGCTCCAACATCGCTGAGGCGCGTCTCCACCTCCCCCGAAGCGCGCCTGAGAACATCCTCACCCTGTGTGTGCCTGTTTGTGCGTGTGTGCTTGTGCGCGTGGACTTGTGTGCTTGCGTGCCCATTGTGTGCAGGTGCTTGTGTTTATCAGTGTGTCCTTCGTACAGGAGGGCCGTGATCTCCCACCTGGTTCCCAGCTGTCAGCCCCCGCACGCCTCATCTGTCCGTCCATCTGTCCGTTCATCTGTCCGTTCATCTGTCCGTTCATCTGTCCGTCCATCTGTCCGTCCATCTGTCCGTTCATCTGTCCGTTCATCTGTCCGTCCATCTGTCCGTTCATCAGTCCGTTCATCTGTCCGTTCATCTGTCCGTTCATCAGTCCGTTCATCTGTCCGTTCATCTGTCCGTCCATCTGTCCGTTCATCAGTCCGTTCATCTGTCCGTCCAACTGTCCGTTCATCAGTCCGTTCATCTGTCCGTTCATCTGTCCGTTCATCTGTCCGTTCATCTGTCCGTTCATCTGTCCGTTCATCTGTCCGTTCATCAGTCCGTTCATCTGTCCGTTCATCAGTCCGTTCATCAGTCCGTTCATCTGTCCGTCCAACTGTCCGTTCATCTGTCCGTCCATCAGTCCGTCCATCTGTCCGTTCATCTGTCCGTTCATCTGTCCGTTCATCTGTCCGTTCATCAGTCCGTTCATCTGTCCGTCCATCTGTCCGTTCATCAGTCCGTCCATCTGTCCGTTCATCTGTCCGTTCATCTGTCCGTTCATCTGTCCGTTCATCTGTCCGTTCATCTGTCTGCTCTCCAGTCCCAAAGCCGCTGGCGCTGAACCGCGACCGCTGCAGAAAAATAATGATTGTCCTCCGTCCATCGCTGACGACCGACCGCTCCGTCCCCAGTCTGTCCCCGCTCCGTCCCCAGTCTGTCCCCGCTCCGTCCCCGCTCCGTCCCCAGTCTGTCCCCGCTCCGTCCCCGCTCCGTCCCCAGTCTGTCCCCGCTCCGTCCCCAGTCTGTCCCCGCTCCGTCCCCAGTCTGTCCCCGCTCCGTCCCCAGTCTGTCCCCAGTCCAGCCCCGCTCCGGGGGTGGGGGGGGCGGTCGTACCGGCTGGGGGGCCTTTCAAAGAAGCTTGAGCCGGGGCTTTTCTTTATCTTCCCCCCCCCCCCCCCCCCCCCTCATCAATGTGGATCCGGTGAGGTTCTCTTGTGCAGGGTGGAGGGGTTGAGGTGGAGGGGGGGCATGTTGTGTAAAGGTGGTGTTACTCCCTTTCAGAACCAGCTCAGGGTTTCACCGATGGCCGCAGCGTTAAAAAAAACCTAATATTTATAAAATAACAAACAAGAAAAAAAAATGTGGGTGGGTAAACAGGGTGGAGGGAAGCGAGCTCCAGGATGGAGGCTGATGGAGGCTGCTGGAGGCTGATGGAGGCAGGTGGAGGCTGATGGAGGCTGATGGAGGCTGATGGAGGCTGATGGAGGCTGATGGAGGCTGATGGAGGCTGATGGAGGCTGGTGGAGGCTGCTGGAGGCTGATGGAGGCTGATGGAGGCTGATGGAGGCTGATGGAGGCTGATGGAGGCTGATGGAGGCTGAAGGCTGGGGCTGATGGAGGCTGATGGAGGCTGGGCTGAAGGCTGGGGCTGAAGGCTGGGGCTGAAGGCTGGGCTGCTGGGGCGTGTCACCGGGGCTCACCACTGGGGGGCCTTATGCAGCCCGTTCCCCTGAGAGGCGGAGAAAGAAGCGGTTAGCATGTTTAGGAGCTAATGAGCAGATGATGACAAAGCAAAACATATTTCTATAGAGCCAGACACGTGATCCTACAACGATGATAGTGCTTTAAAAGGAGCAGAGAGCAACACAAGAGTAAAGCGTAAATAAAATGAACAAAAAGTCAACTATAACATGAGACCAACAATGACGCACACTTTGTTTTAACGTTAATCTCAAAAGATACAACTCATTTGAGGTACAAAATGTTTGAGGTCATAAACGTTCACGTTGTTCAAGGTAATCTCATCGTATCTTTGTTCAGCACGATGCAACAAGGGACACAGGATAAGGCGAAGGATGTTGCTAAGTGCTCCTGGAAATACCGAACACATTCATCATCCAAAACATGATTCAGATTAGCTGGAAGAACAAAGCAACCCTCGGAGCAGAAGGAGCAGAGAAGAGCAGGACACACAGACTGACTGACTGTTGTTCTGTCAGATAAGGAGCAGGACAGCAGGACAGGACAGCAGGACAGGAGAGGAGGACAGGAGGAGGACAGGAGGAGGACAGGAGGAGGACAGGAGGAGGACAGGGGGAGGACAGGGGGAGGACAGGGGGAGGACAGGAGGAGGACAGGGGGACGACAGGAGGAGGACAGGAGGAGGACAGGGGGAGGACAGGGGGAGGACAGGGGGAGGACAGGAGGAGGACAGGGGGACGACAGGGGGACAGGACAGGAGAGGAGGACAGGAGGAGGACAGGGGGAGGACAGGGGGAGGACAGGGGGACAGGACAGGAGAGGAGGACAGGAGGAGGACAGGAGGAGGACAGGAGGAGGACAGGAGGACAGGAGGAGGAGGAGGACAGGAGGAGGAGGAGGACAGGAGGAGGACAGGAGGAGGACAGGAGGAGGATAGGAGGAGGACAGGAGGAGGACAGGAGGAGGACAGGAGGAGGAGGACAGGAGGAGGACAGGAGGAGGACAGGAGGAGGAGGAGGACAGGAGGACAGGAGGAGGAGGACAGGAGGAGGAGGAGGAGGACAGGAGGAGGAGGAGGACAGGAGGACAGGAGGAGGACAGGAGGAGGAGGAGAGGAGGAGGACAGGAGGACAGGAGGACAGGAGGACAGGAGGACAGGAGGACAGGGGGACCGGAGGTGCTGTCAGAGCAGCCCGGCCCCAGTCAGGCCTGTCTGCTGACCAGCCGGAGGACGGACAGGGGTCCTTCAGAGGGACAGACGGACGGGAGAGGTGGAGAGAGAGGAGGAAGACGTGCAGGGACAAAGGACTGATTCATAAAGCAACCTGGAGAGGAGGTTGCCATGGCTACGGCAAGGCGCTCGGAGAGGGGGGGGAACAGGAGAGAAGAGGAACCGGGGCGGGTGCAGGCGAGAGGGGGGGGGGGGGAGTCGTGGGGGGGGGGGGGGGGGGAGCGGGGGGGGGGGGACCTACGTTGTTGCCGTGGGCGTGTCCGTTGTCGCCCTGCAGGGTGGGGGTGCTGCTGCCGCTCTGGGCGGGGGAGCCGGTGGAGGCCCGGGGGATGATGGTGGTGTAGGACAGCTCAGTCTGGGGCTGGAGGGGGGGGGCAGGGAGGAGGTGAGGGACCAGACCAGACAGGGCCCTGGGCCAGTGCACTGGATGGCGTGTGTGTGTGTGTGTGTGTGTGTGTGTGTGTGTGTGTGTGTGTGTGTGTGTGTGTGTGTGTGTGTGTGTGTGTGTGTGTGTGTGTGTGTGTGTGTGTGTGTGTGCAGTGCGTGTGTGTTTGCAGTGTGTGTGTGTGTGTTTGCAGTGTTTGTGTCTTTGTGTTTGCAGTGTGTGTGTGTTGCAGTGTGTGCTTGCAGTGTGTGTGTGTGTGTGTGTGTGTGTGTGTGTGTTTGCAGTGTGTGTGCAGTGTGTGTGTAACCGTGTCCCGGGGCTGTGTATACCATATTAAACCTACTGTGTGTACAGGTGTCCTGTGTGTGCGTGTGTGTTTGCAGTGTGTGTGTGTGTGCGTGTTTGCAGTGTGTGTGCAGGGCGTGTGTAACCGTGTACAGGTGTCCTGTGTGTGCGTGGGGCCCAGCTCCCCGTACTCACATGGCCCTTGCTGATGAGGGCCAGCTCCGTGGGCTGGTACACCGAGCTGCGCAGCTGGCCACTGTACCCGCTGTACGGCGACACGGGCTTCAGACCTGCACCCCAGAGAGAGAGCGGTAAGGAAACGCTGAGGAAACCGAGCCCTGGGGGTTCCTTCCTCGGCCCTGGCCCCCGTCCATTTCACTGACATGATCAAGATCCTAGGAAGTGTTATCCCAGCAGGCCAGGCTGTGTCACCGTTCCCAGGCAACCGGCTCTCTCTCACTCACTCTTAAACTCTGTGTGACAGACGCCGGGGATGTGGGGAGGGAGAGAGAGAGAGAGAGAGAGAGAGAGAGAGAGAGAGAGAGAGAGAGAGAGAGAGAGAGAGAGAGAGAGAGAGAGAGAGAGAGAGAGAGAGAGAGAGAGAGAGAGAGAGAGAGAGAGAGAGAGAGAGAGAGAGAGAGAGAGAGAGAGAGAGAGAGAGAGAGAGAGAGAGAGAGAGAGAGAGAGAGAGAGAGATACAAGTGCAGCATGTTGTTTTGACACTAGTGGTAAGCAGACAGCTGTCAGGTGAGACCGTTGTGTCTCCTCAGGTGAGAGGGTGAAACAACCAGCCTGGATGAGACACCGCCATGCTTGGTCTCCATGGAGACGGCTGCGTTGGCAACGACAAACGGTTTCCCGAGGGGATCAGGGAGCGGTGTGTGTGTGTGTGTGTGTGGGGGGGGGGTGGGGGGGGGGGTGGGGGGGGGCAGGGACATTCATTAACGCTTTGGGTCGCTCCCTGGACCATTAGGATCCGGAATGCGCTTTAGGCACTCAGGTCACTCATGTTGTTGCTTTACTTTATTAGTTTGACTATCAATCAAAGGTTTGTCAATCGAATACATCGTCCTTGTCCATCAAAAATCTATCCGAGTAGTAAATGCTTTAGTTATATCATATGGATTAACATAATTCTGTCAAAGAATGGCCATCAAATATTTGCCGGTATGAGCAGGAGCCATACACGTGTGGTTGTTGTTGCTCAATGCTAATCCCACCGTGGCCAACAATGAGGTCCGGCCGGCAGAACCCTCCACGCTACAGCTTCCGTGCCAACGGCCGCCCTCATTGATCAGCACCGCCTGCATTACCATCTGAATACACCGCCCAGGTCTACGCCAGCCCGCGCCTCTATAAGCCCCTCTGGGGAACATCAAAGCCTGGGTGCTGAGGGGACGAATGCCCGGTCAGCAGGACCTCCAGTCCGGGGTCTGGGGGTCTGGCTTTCACCGGATCGTAAACCAATTGCTAAAAGGTCAGCATATCAAATACTGTAGATGCAACAGAACGGACAACAGAGTCAGCCCCCACGGACTTAGTGTTTGTCTGTTTGTGTGCACTGGTCAGACGTCCATAAGAAGTGTGTTATTGATTATTAATTCACGTGGATTAAAAATGTTAACAGAGTGGACGTTTCCCCGAGACCGGTCGAACGGGATATTCCTCAAGGACCGATTGGCGGAACCCTTCGCCACCCAACAGGCCTAACCCCTCACTGTCCAATGGACCTCACCCTTAACCATCCAATAGGACTCACCCCTCACTGTCCAATGGACCTCACCCTTTATCACCCAATGGACCTCACCCTTTATCACCCAATGGACCTCACCCTTAACCATCCAATAGGACTCACCTCTTACTGTCCAAAAGGCCTCACCCTTTATCACCCAATAGGACTCACCCCTCACTGTCCAAAAGGCCTCACCCCTCCATCCAATAGACGTCACCATTCCATAAAATAGACCTCCCCCTTTACCACTGCATAAAACTCGCCCTTCCATCCAATCAAACCCTCCCCCAACCAATATGAGTCACTCTTTATCATCCAATAGAACCCTCCCTTAAACATCCAATAGGACTCACCCCTTACTGTCCAACAGACCACACCCTTAACCACCTCAAAGACCCCACCCTCAACCATCAGAAGGCCCCACCCGTTGCGGGCCAATGGACCATATAGTCCTTCTGATTAATGATTGATAAGTCATGTGGATGTAACATTCCTCACTCAGTAGTGAATGATGACCAGCTCTCATTAGCTGACTCCACTGTTTGGACCTCAATGTACTTTCATGGGAATGGAGGAGTGTAAGAAGAGTGTATACTGGAGTGTTCTCTGTCAGGGACACACATGGATGGCAATGAAAAGAGGAAGTGAAGCAGTTCGAGTCCTAGTTCTAGATAGTATATTATAACCTATTAGTGATTTCCAATGAGCATACATAACAAAGAAAGGGTAAAGTTCCCTTCAGCAGACCTACGGACTCCAACACACTGAGAGTCAAACGTTAGAGCTGGAGCTCGTACCTTTGTTCCCCTGGCCGGGCTCGTCCATGGAGAAGGCCTTGTTCTCCATGAACATGTTCTGGGAGCTCTGCTCCTTCAGGATGGTCTCGTAGCCCACCGCCCGGCTGGGGTACGCGTCCTCCGGGAAGCTCTCCTGGCTGTCCTCCGCCGCCCCCCAGCAGCACACCTCCGGGACGGTGTGGAGGAGCAGGAACACCCAGCCGCTGGCCACCAGGGCGATGGCCAGGGTGGGGTCGTCCCACTGCGGGCCGCTCCCGTGCCGCTCGTTGCCGTAGACGTACATGGCGATCCAGGCCGCCCAGATGCCCGCGGAGAGCAGGCTGATCAGCAGCAGCCCGGCCGCCTGGCCCCTCCACTGCTTGTGCGGACCCCCCATGGCCGCCAGGCTGCCGAGGACCAGCGCGGCGATCAGCGCCATCACGTAGATCAGCGCCATGACGAAGTCCTCGTTGGCGATGTTGCAGGGCGTGGCCGAGGCGCGGCCCAGCGCCGCCGTGGCGTTGAGCGGCGCCAGCGGGTAGCGCACCACCGTGATGATGAGCCACTCGGTGTTGATGATGGCCTCCACCAGGAACAGCCCCGCGGCCCCCAGGACCAGGGCCCACCCCCGGGGCCCTTCGGTCCGCCTGGCCAGGACGTTGAGCTGCACCGACTGCATCAGCAGGCAGGAGAAGCAGCCGGCGAACAGCACGCCGAAGAGGAAACGCCGGGAGGCGCAGGTGGCGAAGTCCTTCCCCACGATGAAGGCGAAGGTCAGGCAGAAGAGGCCCAGCGTGGAGACCAGGAAGCAGGCGTGCAGCCCCAGCGAGCTCCGCTGGTTCTTGTCCGTCATGAAGGGGATGCCGGCCAGCAGCGAGATGAAGAGCACGAGGGACAGCACCACACCGGCCGCGGCCAGCGCCTCCAGCACGATGCCCCACGCTGCCGTCAGGTCACACAGGTTGGAGTAGAGCGAGTCCACGCTGGGGCCGCAGCCCTGCACCACGCTGCCGTTGGACGCCATCGCGCCGGGCGCCAGGGGGGAGAGAGCGAGGGGAGAGCGAGGGGAGAGCGAGGGGAGAGCGAGGGGTCTGGGTCCAGAGGATCCGAGGGGGAGGGTGGGACGGTCGGCTGGTCGGGGCGGTGGCTCGGCGGTCTCGGCTGCTCCTGTTCACACAGATCAGAGGAGATTGGGGGGGGTTCTGAGCTGGGGTTGGGTTGCGGTGGGTAAACGTTTCGAAGGAGTGGAGTGAAACCACATCACCCAGTCCAGACAATGGTTTTAGTCGCCACCCTTCCAGATAAATATTAGCCTTGCATGAGTCAGCCTTTATACAGAAACGGATTCAATCCTAACAATCATTCTGAACATGATGTCATGATTGATTACAGACATGATTAAGTCTGTTTATATGTCTATATCCAATATTTAGCCTGTTAAGCCCTTTGAGACTGTGACGGTGATTAATGGCCATACAAATAAAATGTAATTTAATCTAATTGGAACATTCAGTACACAGAGTCTATGGTGGTCCAACAGTGTTCTACCATCTGCTGAAAAACAACCACGGTGGACCCACAAAAACTGTTAGCTCACCACCGATTTAAAAACGGTCCCAGACAACCTGAAACAGGGAGCTCTGCCACAGCCCTGTTGATCATTGATAGGACCTGTGCGCAAATAGGACTACTAGTTATTTACGTTTAGAGTAAAGGGCAGCTCAGATCGATAATAAAATGACAAAAAACTCTTTGCAAATTGCACACAGTACAACAGTAAGGTATCAGGGGATAAGATCAAATTAAAACAGTAAAATAACATTATGCATCGCCTGGCCCGTCTATGAAGCGTCTGCTCTGCCCGATGCTGTTGGTCCCAACCAGGACCAAGAGAGCCAGAGCCAGGACGGTTAGTATGTGATTATCTCCAACTGTTTAGCCTACTACAGCGATATATAGCTCCTTCAATCAGTCATGATTGATCAATTAGTGAATTAATCATATCAAACATTTGATAGGCAATCAGATAACAAGAGCAGTTAGTGTTGTTTATCATCTGCTTGACGTAATTTGCACTGACTGACGTATAGAGATAACATTTGTATATCAACATGTCTGTTATTCAAATCGAATCGTATGAAGTCATTTGGCCAACATATTGGGCGCGGACAACAGATGAGATGACTATAGATGATGACTAAATAGATGAGCAGGACTTAATACAATGTAAACTAACATTTTAACTACAACAACAACAACAACTAATCTTAAGTAAGTAACAATATTGAAAGAGAAGCATAATAAACACATTGAAATGGAATCAATGTGTTTTTTTGCACGTACATTTTGTTTGTTGATATAATCTATTCGTTTGTGTTTACTTTAAACACAAGCACACATCTTCGATTAAGATCCAGTCGCTAATGAATTGACACACAACTTTTTGAGAAGATTGACAAACATTGATACAATTTTGAATTACCTTCAACTCTTGCGGGACGAGCGACTTCACGCAGCAGGAGGTGAAGTGGAACGCGCGGTGCAGGATCACTGTGACTGGAGAGAATCAAAGGAAAGGAACTGTGCTCGCATCTATAAGCGAGAGAAGTATAGGGCCTGCCTCTCTCCCTCCCTACCCCCGGATTAGTGATCACACCAAACACGGGCTGAGGTCGGCTTCTGAAGTTCTGAGAACCTGGCGGTAAACACACAACTCTGCTCAATCAGTGGTGGGACCCACCTCTCATCTGTCCTCTTTCATCACCTGACCCCACCTGGTGGCCGAACGCAGTACCTCGACTCAACAGGTCGAATTATTTTACGAGACTCATAAAGAAATACCATCAATTCTAATCTGAATTCCGACTAAATTGCGAGTCTGTGTCACGGTGTACTTATACTTGTTTAGACCTCCCAGTCGGAAGTCCCTCTGTTGTAGCCCCCAGTTTGTATTGTGTAGAGTTACAGTGAGGGTGTTGGGTTCCAGTCCACTGGAATAAGGGTAAGTCTTCTTGACATTGGAAGCATGACAGGAAATGTGTCTTTTATTTAGAAAAAATGATTAACAGTGTCATCAACCATCAACTAAATACTTGTATACCGTTTTTAGTTATTCATTTATATTGTGTTTAATATACAGGCTATGTTTCCACGCACAAATAAATACATAAATACATATATAATGGCCTGGGTAATTTGTCTAGGGTTAGTAATATCAGAGAGGGAGAGAGAGAGAGAGAGAGAGAGAGAGAGAGAGAGAGAGAGAGAGAGAGAGAGAGAGAGAGAGAGAGAGAGAGAGAGAGAGAGAGAGGTTGATCATAAGAAGACTCCGATAAATATAAATTTAGTGACTAATGACTAACCCCAGCTGATCAGATAAAGGTGGTTTCAGCGAAACCCATTGGTCAAAATAAAAACAGAATCCCAAGCCACTAAATTCACGTTGCCGCAGCGAGGTGGCAGCAGAGAAACATATTTTGTTTGTTCATATGACTCATGAGTAGTTTGTGGCTATAGGCTACTAGTTTGTGGTGGCCTTATACATCTCAGGACCGAGTACTGTATTTGTATTTGAAGTTCTGTGACTAACTAGCGGGTTAATCCTTATTCTTTGTGGTTTGATCCTCCATCACAGGCTGTTTCTTTGCATGAAATGTTCCTTCGATTTCCCAACATGGTTCAACTTACATTGAAGAAAGAACTACAACTCCCATGTTAAACATTTATTTTTCAATACATCTTCAATATAAAAGTACTTCAGCCAGTGCTTACATCTGTATTTACATCTATATTTCAATCCGCCTGCAATGAAGAAATAACTCAATAATGTAAACATTGTACAAATTGCATCTTAATCGACCACAGGAAGAAAAAAAATTCATTCAGGGAAAATTAACTCACAGAAGCCAGTTTCTGACTTTACCATGCTCAACCACGTGGTCTTTTTCCCAATGCTTTAAGCGACACAACAATACAGGAGTGAAAGAAACGAACGACGACTCCATAAACAATTTAGACAACTGAAAACAGCAAAGACCAGAAAGCCAGAACCAGAACAATTTTATGAAATAATCAAGTAGCTTGAATGCATGCAGGCAGACAGACTGACAGACAGGTGACAGGCAGATAGACAGGTGACAGGCATGCAGGCAGACGGGTGACAGGCAGGCAGACAGGTGACAGGCAGGCAGACAGGTGACAGGCAGGCAGACAGCACAGATGTGCTGCAAGTGGTTCCCTTCAATGTCCCTGTCGCTCACCCCCCCCCCACCCCCCACCAGCACGACCTCCTCCTCAGTGACGGGCGATGTCATAATATCCTCTGTCCCTTCAGCTGCGTGCTGCGCTCCAACCTCGTAAAAAGCTTTCATTCATGCACGACGTGCGGCCCGTCGCCGTGCCTGACCACATCATTATAGCGGCTGTTTATTCAGTCGCTAGAGCCCGCGGAGCCACATCCTCCTCCATCGCCAGCGGTTGTTTAGGAACACAGCAGTAGATGTTTTGGCTAAGGTTGGTCAATAATGCGTACAGCTGCTGCACCGCGGCATTTCCGGGCACAGCAGGGTCGCTGTAACAGGGTGCGAAGCGAGCAGAGCGATGCAGAGTCACGCCTATGGAGTTAGAATCATGCCAAAACCCCGCACACACGCAAAACGAGTTTTGCTCACGCATAACGATTCACACGCACACAAAACGTGTTTTACTCACGCACAATGATTCACACACACGCTCAGTGTGGTTTGCAAATACAAAACATCATTCACAAACTAATGCATTTTGCTTCAGAAACAAATACAGTATGTTTTACACAAAGTACAAAAAATAAAATCCTTCAAGTACACAAAACAATTCTACAAGTAGGCTACGGAACACGAAAGCTGCGCGTGGATCGGAATGCATTTGCGTACGGATCAGCAAGGCGGAAAATTAATGCCAAAAGTCACGTGATAAACAAATATCCTGTGATTCACACTACAAAACAACAGGTGGCGTTGTTCCTGCCAAACTGCACGGATTCCGTGCGGTTTAGCACTTTTACCGCGCCATTCTAGGGCCAGTTAGTGGCCTTCTTGGCTTTCCATAGAATCCACACACGGTTGGCCGGCATCAAATAAAGATTTTGGGGAGAAAAAAAGATCGTCCTGGCGGCCTTAAACTGATTCAACAACGCCACCTGCTGTTGTGTAGTGTGAATCACAGGACATTTATTTGTCACGTGACTTTTGGCACTAATTTTCCGCCTTGCTGATCCGTGCGCAAATGCATTCCGATCCGTGCGCAAATGCATTCCGATCCACGCGCAGCTTTCGTGTTCCGTACTTGTAGAATTGTTTTGTGTACTTGAAGGATTTATTTTTGTACTTTGTGTAAAACATACTGTATTTGTTTCTGAAGCAAAATGCATTCGTTTGTGAATGATGTTTTGGATTTGCAAACCACACTGAGCGTGTGTGTGAATCATTGTGCGTGAGTAAAACACGTTTTGTGTGCGTGTGAATCGTTATGCGTGAGCAAAACACGTTTTGCGTGTGTGCGGGGTTTTGGCATGATTCTAACTCCATACACGCCGAGACGCGGGGCTCCGTGGAACACGTACTCAGACCGCCCGCGCGCCGCGGAGGTGTGCACAGGTGCTTCGATACATAGTCGAAGCACCTGAAGCGCCTGTCCTTAGTGATCAAGGCATCATCCCTCATTCGGGTCGCTTATCGTGTCTGCTGTGATAAGAGTACACAAGCGTGTTAGACTAGACTGGGAGATCAAATAAAAGAACATGGATTGATATCATTATCATAGCCGGCGTATACACCATGGTGACACTGGATTTCGCCCAAAATATATTCGGATAAGGAACTATCCAACGTTTCATCAGGTATAACATGGAGTG
Organism: Gadus chalcogrammus; assembly: GCF_026213295.1. Classification (NCBI taxonomy): domain Eukaryota; kingdom Metazoa; phylum Chordata; class Actinopteri; order Gadiformes; family Gadidae; genus Gadus; species Gadus chalcogrammus. The sequence continues at coordinate 870,859 of NC_079429.1, forward strand.
ATGGATGGACATTTTGAGAGTTTAAACACTTTAAACACCCACCACACTTGTTCAACATTTTTACATCTACATACTCAAGATATCAACCAAAGTTGAATAATAGTTCTTTAGCAAACCCCATCAATACCCATTTAATAATGTATAGCTTTTGCCATCCGACCCAGATTTAGAAGCACTTTAAAAGCAATAACTCATAGCAATGCTGGCAGTCATACTGACTGAAATGGAGCAAAGGTTAACGAGTGAGGACATAAGGGCTACTTGTAGAAAAGCACTTCTGCAGGAGGGCATGCATCAGTACCTACAAGTCCACTCGTGCGGACATTCACTCCTGTGTGTGTGTGTGTGTGTGTGTGTGTGTGTGTGTGTGTGTGTGTGTGTGTGTGTGTGTGTGTGTGTGTGTGTGTGTGTGTGTGTGTGTGTGTGTGTGTGTTTGAGTGAGTGTTTATCTGTGTTTGTGTGTGTGCGTTTTCCGGCATCTTGGTTTGTCTGTGCATTTAAAAATGTGTGTGCATAGTCGGTGTGTGTTCAATAGGTGATTTAGGTGGCCGTTCATATATGCATGCATGTGCATGCTTGTGTACACATGTGTGGTTGTGTGGGGCCGCATGTGCATGTGTGTGACTGTGTGTGCATGTGTGTGTGCATGAGTATATGCATGATGAACATTTTAATTGTGTGTGTGTGTGTGTGTTTGTGAGTGATTGCATGTGTGTGACTGTTTGCATCTGTGTGCATGAGTGTACATGCATGTTGAACATTTGATGTGTGTGTGTGTGTGTGTGTGTGTGTGTGTGTGTGTGTGTGTGTGTGTGTGTGTGTGTGTGTGTGTGTGTGTGTGTGTGTGTGTGTGTGTGCATCAGTGTGACTGTGTCTGCATGTGTGTGTGCATGAGTATATACATATTGAATGTGCATCAGTGTGTCTCTGTGTGTATTGAACATTTGATACACACGCACAGTGTGTGTGTGTGTGTGTGCGCGTGTGTGTGGTGAGTGTGTGTGTGTGTCTGCGTGTATGTGCGCGCGTGTGGGTGTGTGAGTGCCCCGTGCCCGTGCTCCCCGTGGTTTGCTTAGCGGGGGCTGTGTGTGCAGGTGCAGGCGGAGGCCGGATCTCCCCCCTGATTGGACTGCAGCCCTCAGCCGCTCCATCATGTTTGCAATCGCACGAAGAATCAACAGAGCCCGGGGCGGCGACCCCCCCCCCCCGCTTGGAGACGGGGGGGACATGGAGGCACTACTTTCAGTGGATGGAGAGGAGGAGAGCCGTGATGAGGCAGCATTGATACAAATGGCTGTGAGTGCATCCTGTCTCCGGCTGGGTATCCTGCGGCTCTCCGGTGTCTGTCAGGCCTCTCAGGACGGCTCCAGACGCTTTGATTTAATCTCTCTGGATGCCACCTGCTCCTGGATATGGAACGCATCTCGGCCAACCCTCGGACTCTTCCGACGGAGAGTCGGTTGGTTTAGTCTCGGTTTACATAACAACCCAGAATAGTCACAGATTTAATCATCCGGGGTCTCGTTAAAACAACAAATAAAAACGGTCGTGTACTTCAACTAATTCATGTGAAAAGAAACGCAGATTAGTAAGAAAGACACAAGAAAACCCCCTCAAAAGTCAAACTAAAACGGAACAAAACCCAAAATAAAACCACAGAACAACAGCTCCAGGCTGCTCGGTGGAGTTCAGAGGAGCCCTGAAGCTGATTGGCTGCCGACGGCGGAGCAGAGAGGGGCGGGGCTTCAGGGCCCCCTGGCCGTGGGACGATGGCTCCTGCAGACGGAGAGCAGAAGCAACAAAACATGTGTGTTTGGGATCGCGTCCGGGTCAGAGGTCGGAGGGATGGAGGGGTGAGAGGGGGGGGGGACGGGGGGGGCTCTACAGGGTCACACGGCATGGCTGGCCCCTCGGAGGGACATCTGTCCAGCGCCGTCCCGCTGGGACCGCTTGTACTTCCCGCTGCAGAGCGAGGAGACGGAGGCGTGGGCGGGGGCCGGCTGGCGACGGAGGGCCCCCCCGCTGGCAGCGGGCCCCGGGGGCCCAGGGCAGCAGCAGCACGGCGCGCACGGTCTTGCGGAACGGCCGCGAGACGAAGCAGTACAGGAAGAAGTTGACGGCGGTGTTCAGCATTGCCAGCATGTTGCTGAGGTCGTAGGCCAGGTGCACGCGCCAGTCCAGGTGCACGGAGGAGCCGTACAGGTGGTAGATGACCACGGCGGTGCGCGGCGCCCACAGCACGCTGAACGCCGACGTGATGGCCAGCAGCATGGCCGTGGTCTTCCCCAGGCGCCGCTGCCGCCGCCGCCGCTGGGGGCCCGCGTCCTCCTGGCAGCCCCCGCCGGCCGGCTCCCCGCCCGCCGCCCGGGGGCCCCGCTGCTGCCGGTGGCTGGCCCTCAGCGTGCGGACGATCAGCGAGTTGAGCACCAGGAAGATGCTGCAGGGCAGGAAGTAGATGAGCACCACGTGCGTCCAGATGAGCGCGGCGTCCAGCGCCGAGGGCGCCCGGCTGCTGCGCCACACGTCGGACCACCAGAAGAACGGCACGCCGGACGCCAGCGAGAGCGCCAGCACGGCGGCGATGACGCGGCGGGCGCGCTCCGGGTAGCTGATCTGGCGGTGGAGCAGCGGGTGGCACAGCGCCACGTAGCGGTCCACCGTCAGGGGCACGGTGGACCAGATGGAGGCGTGGTTGGCGGCGAACTCGGCGGCGCTGACGGCCTGCAGTAGCAGTGCCGGGACCTCGCGGTGGAACACCGCCGTCTCCAGCAGGAAGCCCACGAAGATGATGAAGAGCTGCGTGAGGATGTCGGAGCCCGTCACGGCCAGAAGGTAGTAGTAGAGCGTCTTCTGGGTGCGGCAGGCCAGGCGCGACAACACCACCGCCGTCAGGACGTTCACTGAGGACACAACCCAGGGAGAGGCAGGGAGAGGAGGCAGAGAGAGTCAGGGAGAGGAGGCAGAGGGAGGAGGCAGAGAGTCAGGGAGAGGAGGCAGAGAGTCAGGGAGAGGAGGCAGAGAGTCAGGGAGAGGCAGGGAGAGGAGGCAGAGAGAGTCAGGGAGAGGAGGCAGGGAGAGTCAGGGAGAGGAGGCAGAGAGTCAGGGAGAGGAGGCAGAGAGAGGCAGAGAGAGGAGGCAGAGAGAGTCAGAGAGAGGAGGCAGAGAGAGTCAGAGAGAGGAGGCAACACCACCGCCGTCAGGACGTTCACTGAGGACACAACCCCAGGGAGGAGGCAGAGAGTCAGGGAGAGTCAGGGAGAGTCAGAGGGAGTCAAAGAGAGGCAGTGAGAGGAGTCATGCTTCAACATTGATGTTCGAAACGTCCTCCTGAGAGGTGGCTTTGTGTGAGAACCACTTCAGGATGCTAAGGGTTGATTGTTGGTTTGTCAAGGGGCTCATCTGTCCTAATGCACGACTTAGATGTCCTTCTTTTTTTGTATTCTTTACAGCAGGATGTTGTAAAGAAGCTATTTCAGGAATGCAGCCGAGTTAGACTACTTCTTCTTCTTCTTCTTCTTCTTCTTCTCCGTCCCTCACCGCTGTCGTCTCTTGACCTGGCGCCCTTCTCCTGCCCTCCCTCAGAGATCAATCACCCCCGGTGGTTCCTAATGAATCTCTGCGGTCCTCCTGGACTGCGGTCGCTACACGGTGTTCGATACGTGATGTGAAGCCTTGCTCCCTCCGGCACCGCCCCCCCCTGCCCCCGGGCCCCGCCCTCCCTTCCCCCCCCCCCCCCCCCTGCCCCCGGGCCCCGCCCCCCCCCTGCCCTCCAGCCCCTGGGACAGTCCCCCCCCTGCCCCCCCCCCCCCCCCCCCCTGCCCTTGTGCCCCGACCCTTCCTGTCAGTCAATGTTCCGGTCGAATCCCATGCAAAGCCTCACCCTGAGTGCAGCGTACCTGGTACCCCCACACAGAGCAGGGCGCTGTAGTACACCACGGGGATGAGGCCCAGGACGCACTTGGACCTCTTCAGCTCCTCCGGCCCGGGGGGCGGGGCCAGCTGGGCCGCCACCGTCACGTTGGGCCAGTCGATCATGCCTCGCCTCGCGTTGTGGCCTGGGTGATCCAGAGAGACAAAGGGGGCAGACGGTCATACAGTGTAAACTCTGGGTGGGGGCATTTGAAGGGATGGGGACGGTCCTACAGTGTAAACTCTGGGTGGGGGCATTTAAAGGGATGGGGACGGTCATACAGTGTAAACTCTGGGTGGGGGCATTTAAAGGGATGGGGACGGTCCTACAGTGTAAACTCTGGGTGGGGGCATTTGAAGGGATGGGGACGGTCCTACATTGTAAACTCTGGGTGGGGGCATTTAAAGGGATGGGGACGGTCCTACAGTGTAAACTCTGGGTGGGGGCATTTGAAGGGATGCTATGCAATGAGAACCAGCTAATGGACGGAGTTAGATCCAGGGGGGGTCGTGGCTGTCGACACGAAGAGCGAGAAACAAAAACTGCTAAGCATAGCAACTATGTCCTCAAGCCGGTAAATGCACACATTGATTATTTGTGGTTCTACGAGTAAAACTTCAAACTACATTGATTCTTCACTTTACTCATATTATTTAATTTGTCATGTCTCCTCATTGTATATTTCTTCCAGGTCAGCACAGAACAAATCCGAAACTTACATCGTGAAAAAGTGACAAAGTCGAGCTTCACCAAAAAACGTTTGCTGCCAACATAAAGTTTGAAAACATACAAACTAAACCTGGAAAACCAAATATATAAAGTAAAATAATAAGTAGTTGCAGAATACGTCTCTTTATGTATTAACTAAAAAAAACGATGAGGTAATAGTAATAGAAGTAGCAGAATAGGTATTTTTGTGTATCATATATGTATTGGTGTAGTTGTGAGCCCATAAAAGCAGTTGGCGCATGTTGACCGAACTCTGATGGGGCTCTTCACGCAGAACTCCTATCTCAGAGGGCTCTGGATTCTCCAAGCCGCCCGCCTCAGCCAATGGGATATGAGTCTCCAGACGTTACTATCCCCGGCGTGTGTGCGGTCAGGGTGACCGGGTTTCCGTGTGCGTTACGGGAGGGGGTCACGTCAGGTAAATGGTGCATGTTTGTATTCTGTAGACTGAGAGAAAGTGGAGTAATTAGGCTGAGTCAGCGGCTTGGAGTGTGAACCCACTCTGTTAAAGCAGGGGAGCGTAGCGGCAGATGGACGGCCCGGAGAGGTCAACCTGTTGTTGTCTCACTCGCTCTCTCTCCATCTCTCTCTCCCTCCTTCCCAACACCCCCCGTCCCCCTCCCTCCTCCCTTCCAGGTCACCCTTTCAATTAGGTGCAATCAATGCTGTTGTTCTTCGCGCTGGCCGGTCCCTTATCTGGCGGCCCTTCTAGTCCTGGCCTTGGCTCAGCCATGCGAGAGGCCCTCCTGTCTCTGGTCCGCGCCGCCTCCGTGTTGCCCAATCAGCAGCACTCAGTCTTCTCCCTGTCAATGCGACCGGAAAGGTCAAGAAACACGGAGAGCTTCCATATGGGACCTCATTAATCAGGGTGGTTTTAATCACAATTACAGTCTCAGCCAATGATCGCGGTAGTGGGGGCAGCAATGGACCCATTGGAAGTCTGGGTCGTATCCTACAGTAACAACAAGGCAATTTGATCATCTATAGCAATATGCATGCCTAAGACTCTTTCCTTAGACGTCTTCTATATGTCACCTGGGTCCTTGCCATATTTACTTATGTGGCGAAGACGAAGCAACAGAATATTCCAAAGCAGTAATGATGTTTTTCAGAAGAGGGAGAGGGCCGGAGCAGCTTGTCCAAACAAGAGAGCGATCCGGGTGTTCAGCTGTTAGATCGTCACCCATCGGTCCGGATGTCTCTTGTTTTTGCCTCACCATGAATCTTGTCCCTGCTTTCAATTATTCAGCTCCATGCGTGTCAGCCTCCTTCAAAGAGTTTCAGTCTTTAAGGCTGAGGTCGGCAGATCGCTCAAGATCTGCGGGCTGAGGTCGCTGCAGAACCCTGCTGCTCTGCCGGAGCGCTCCTCTCAGAGGCCCAGGGCTGTTGGTTCAGCAGAGGAAAACACGCTCACGTTACACAGCCCATTGTGTAACCGTACCCCTGCCTGCTCCGATAGTGTGTCAGCTATCACTAGGGCCCAGCACTGATACTGTACAGCCTCCCCCTTCCTGAATCCTTCTCCATCTTGGCTGGCGAGTCGAAACAAATGGCACTCATAACTTCACATACGGTGGAAATGCGGCGACGTCACTTGGACCTTTGAAGGTTTTATCTGTGATTTGCTTCAAATGAAAAATAAAAACCCGGCTCTGAAGCTCACCGCCCCGAGCAATCCATGCCGGCCGCGACTTCAGGCCCTAACTCGATACAAGAAGGCCAGGCTCACATCCATCAGGTCTGGGTCGGTCTCCGCCATTGGGGCCATGCGGGGACAATCGCCTGAACTACGACAATCCTCCAGGGAAGAGGATATTTATGAACTGCCGAGACGTGGCGGCGATTGCACCGATCAATAACCCCGCAAGGTACTTCATTTGATCTTGGTCTTCATTATCCTCCTGCGGAGGCAAGAGATTAAATCTCAAACGCCTTTCCAGCTCCGGAGCTCTATCTCTGTGTGCTAGCCGGGACTCTTTGTACCCAAATGCAAACACATGCACACACATGAGTTGCTGCTGCTGCCGGCAGCAACTCACTGTAAAAGCATCTAGCTGCGGCTCCTATAGAGTGTTGGAGTACAGCTTGTGTTCTCGGTGATCCGTCACAGCAGACTCAAGCGGTCTTATAACAGATGGCACTAAGAACAAGATCAACTATACTCATGGAGACGTGCTGTGCGCTCTTCAAACCAAGGATTATTCCTCCACAGATATTGTGTGGGAGGAGAACCTCTTCGTATCCTGGGGAGGTTGGTGGCCTGGGACCCACAGCCTCTGCAGCCTCTGTAGCCTCGAAGCCTGCTTTGGACTCTGGCTTTGGTTTGGATGGGAGGATGCTGAGTCCTGGCTGAGACATCACTGGTGGTGGTGCGACCACATCAGCCACCCAACCCCCCCCCCCCCCCCCCCCGGATGCATGGGCACACTCCAGTGGGTCCCCTGAATTATTCATGGATGGACAGGAGCGCACCTGAAACCAAAGCCCGGGAGCCAGCGGGAGATGAACTGGCGCTATCACTGCTCGCAGAACTACTGCAGCATATGAAGTATATTCAATCACGTTCATGACGGCAGTAAGCACCAGTTTCAGCACGACCATGTGCATGAAAACACAATGGCATTCAGCCCCTTGTCAAGAGTGAGCTCTCAATGCTGCAAACCTTTGCAGGTGATGCTTAATGACACTGCGGTTGGATAAAGGAAGTACAAGTAGGAAGAAAGAAATAAGAAGTAGAGAATGAGCTACCTCTGAATGTTCTGTGCTGCCGGCTCCTTCAAGGAGCAGGCAGCACAGACCAATGGAACAACATTTAGAGAGTTCATTGAGTTGATGTTGCAGACTCCAATTTGTGTTCTAACAACACACGTATCAAGCGGTACTCTGTTGTATTAGAGAACAGCTGAGCGGGACAACCTGAGGTTGATATCTGCAGAGACACGACGCAGACGACATTTTATTTCTCATCGTAAATTAACATGTGTATTATGACAAAGGTTTGGTCAAAAGAAAGGAGGGGGGGAATTCACACTTACATAAACTCCCTGACAAACATAACAAACTATGAATTACAACGAAAGGTTCATAAAAAAGGTTTCTCCATTGTGAAACAGGTTGAGATAAAGCAGATCTTTTCCAAGAATAACTTTTATAAATCCTGCGTCTGGGGCAAGATAATCTGAAGTGAATGATGAAGAACAGTACTGATTACATAAACACACACACAAACACACACACACACACACACACACACGCATGGAAGCACTCACACGAAACAGCCAGACTTTTGCAAGATACTGCAAACCTTCCCCTGGTCCAAAACTGCTGATTGGACTGTGTACGCAATTCTGCTTTGTTTTTTCTACTTCTTCTATGGTCAGCAAAAGCAACACCACCAGCACCAGCACCACCACCTCCACCTCCACCACGCTACCACCCCATACACCACCAGCACCGTCTACCACCTCCACCTCCACCACGCTACCACCCCATACACCACCAGCACCGTCTACCACCATCAGCTCCACCACGCTACCACCCCATACACCACCAGCACCAGCACCACCATCAGCTCCACCACACTACCACCCCATACACCACCAGCACCAGCACCACCACCTTCACCTCGACCACGCTACCACCCCATACACCACCAGCACCAGCACCAGCACCACCACCTTCACCTCCACCACGCTACCACCCCATCACTACTATCACCAGTACCACCACCACCACCTCCACCACACTACCACCCCATCACCACTATCACCAGTACCACCACCACTACCATTAACACCTCAGCCTTCACCACCTCAGCCTCCACCAAACCACCCCCCCATCACCAGTACCCCCATCACCAGTACCCCCATCACTAGCACCACCACACCACCTACTGAACCACCACCTTCTAACCCAGGACCACCGCCTCCACCACCACCACCACCACCACCACCACCACCACCACCACCACCACCACCACCACACCACCACCACCACCACCACCTTCTAAGCCAGGACCACAGCCTCCACCACCTCCACCACCACCACCACCACCACCACCACCACCTCCACCACCTCCACCACCACCACCACCACCACCACCACCACCACCTCCACCACCACCACCTCCACCACCGGCCCCCTTACCTCTACATCCAGGCTTCACCACGCCAGAGGTCCTGCTTCCCGGGACCCTGCCGTCCGGAGCCCCCGTCCCCCGGGGGAGGCGCTGAGGGAGACCCCTGCTTTGCCGCGGCCCCCGCTCTCAGCCCGGAGCGTGTGAACCGTAGCCGAGGAGGAGGACGGAGACAAGGAGGACAAGGACGAGGAGGAAGGAGAAGCACACAGCAGGACTCCCGGGAGCTGGTACATCACTGCGAC
>NC_079429.1:884877-921963 GCF_026213295.1 Gadus chalcogrammus
GTGAGTCTCTCTGTCCCCGGGACCCTCAGACCAGGTGAGTCTCTCTGTCTCTGGGGCCCTCAGAGCAGGTGCAGCACTCATGTGTAGATCAATCTATTTGGGCTTCTTAGGTTCTCGGTGACATTAATCCACAGTATATCTCGCCCCGGATGACGGGATGACTCAGTCCTGGTCTCCGTGTGATGGAGGGGTGCGTGGCGGCTGACAGACGGCCCACTTAGAGGCTGAGACGCTGGCTTACCCCACAGCACTCAGGCTGCTTAAGTGGACCCAATGAAGTGTGCCTCTCGGCGCTCGGTGACAATACGTTCTCTAACCGTCGCGCCGGGTGACCCGGAGTGGAAGGACAGCCTCTCTCCAGCGATGCTTCAAACTGCATCCCATTATATTATTCATATCAATCCACCTTCGGCTATTCCTTATACACGGGGATGTGATATGAATATGAACACCGCTCGGAGAGACTTTTCTCTCGGTGGGTATGAGAGGCTCATGCCCACTGGGCCCTTCTGTGCGAGGAGCTTTAATCAGTTCTGGTTGGGCTGGGTTGGATTTATTTCAATAGCAAAGGAAGTGTCACAATGATATATTTATCGTGAAACGTAAAAGAGGAACTGAACGAAAAAATATGGCCTCTGGCCAACGTCCAGGGCGTTGGCAGAGCAGTGGAGGAACAGCTGGAACCCGGGACTCACCGCGGGGGCCGGAGGTCGCCCTCCACTCCGCCTCGGTGCTGCCGAGCCCAGCGGCAATTCTAATTAAAGCCGACCCACATTCTGTCATTAGGCAGACTGGGAACGAGGGATTGGTGATCAATAACATGGATCTTTGAGTGGTACCGCCCCTGTTTCTTTTCTCTGCCGTGGGGCCGTTACATGGCGGCCGCCCCGCCCTCGTCTCCGCCCCCCCGCTGACCCCCCCCCCCCCCCCCCCCTGACCCCTCGCCTGTGTCCCAATGACCCAGTTCTGACATGTGACATGCTATTCAACACCAGCCCTGATGGACACACGCCACATGGGGCCAAACACAAGGGCCTTCAACTAATCACCTCAACCACCCGAGCAGATCTGAGTTTAATTCAACCCATTCTCTCTCTCTCTCTCTCTCTCTCTCCCTCTCTCTCTCTCTCTCCCCCTCTCTCTCTCTCTCTCTCTCTCTCTCTCTCTCTCTCTCCTCTCTCTCTCTCTCTCCCCTCTCTCTCTCTCTCTCTCTCTCTCTCTCTCTCTCTCTCTCTCTCTCTCTCCCCTCTCTCTCTCTCCCTCTCCCTCTCCCTCTCTCTCTCTCTCTCTCTCTCTCTCTCTCTCTCTCTCTCTCTCTCTCTCTCCCCTCTCTCCCTCTCTCTCTCTCTCTCTCTCTCTCTCTCTCTCTCTCTCTCTCTCTCTCTCTCTCTCCAGCCGAGGGAGTCCAGGACGGAGGAGGCGGTGTTGGGGCTGGAGGTGGCAGCAGCGTTGGAGGAGGAGGAGGAGGAGGAGGAGGAGGAGGAGGAGGAGGCTCAGACACCATCGGCCACTCTCTGGCGCTGGTGCAGCGGCTGGAGGCCCTGCTGGCCCAGGGCAACGGCAGCGACGTGACGCTGCGCGTGGAGACGGCCAGCGCCGACGGGGTGAAGCTGATCCAGGCCCACGCCCTGGTGCTCTCCCTGCAGAGCTCCGTGTTCGAGGAGCTGCTGGCCGCCCGCAACGGCAGCACCCTGCTGCTCACCGAGGGGGCCGACTGCGCCGGGGTCTTCGACAAGTTCATCAAGTGAGCGGGGAGGGGGCTGCAGGGGGTGGGGGGCGGGTCTGGGGGGGTGGGGAGGGGGCTGCAGGGGGTGGGGGGCGGGTCTGGGGGGGCGGGTCTGAGGGAGATGAGCTTTTTACTCGTGGAGCTACTTCTAAGGCTTCTTCACCTTCTTCTTCTTTATTCTTCATCACTTTCTTTGGAGAGAGAGAGAGAGAGAGAGAGAGAGAGAGAGAGAGAGAGAGAGAGAGAGAGAGAGGTAGAGAGAGAGAGAGAGAGAGAGAGAGAGAGAGGCAGAGGCAGAGGCAGAGGCAGAGAAAGAGAGATGGATAGAGAGAGAGAAAGAGTAGAAAGAGTTGAGAGCGATAGAGCGAGCCCCGCTTCCTTGGTACCAGGTTCCGTGTGTTCGGTCCCTCTATCATGTCTGCATGTCAGCTATGCCTCTGAAAGTATTCCAAGAAATTGTCTTTGCAGAAATTGCTATGCAAATGAGCATGTCAATGCACCACCAGATGCTGGTAAACAACGCAGACAGTCCTTATTGGCCATCTAGTCGCTCAGGGCTGTTAGCACATAAACCAAGAAAAGCAGAACCCGCTCGGCATAGAGTCCAAAATCAATATTTGTGGCACAGACCAAGAATCAAGACCTGTGCTGCACAGTGGCTAATACAGAGCTGATTGTGCTCGATAAAGACTCCGAAAGGCCATGAAAAATCAATCCGCGCCCATTTTGATGCTGCCGGCTTTCATTCCCTTTAGGCATGCTGAAGAATGCCCGCATTTGTCCACTGATGGAAACATTTTACGTAGTGAGAGCTTATTATCGCACACATTTGGCCCGATGTCAAATGGAATGAGGGAAAGTAATGTGGGCGCGAGTCTCCCGGCAGTCTTTGATTCTTGAACACATTATTTAACATTAGCTGTGTTAAGGTCATGGCCGTGGCAGAGGCAGGCTGCTGTACAAGAGGAGACGCCGTTTCCATCAGAGATGATGTTTGAGCAGATGCTGAGCAGATGTTTGTCCTGTGGTCCCATGTCCCTCCACCCCCGGGCGTCCCGTGCAGGTACCTCTACTGCGGGGAGGTCTCCCTGCGCCTGGACCAGGCCACCCCGCTGCACAAGCTGGCCACCAAGTACCAGGTGGCCGACCTGCAGGCCGCCGTGGCCCGCTACATGAGCGAGAACCTGGCGCGCGACTCTCCGTCGGGCCACGTGGTGGGCTGGTACGAGTACGCCCAGCAGGCCGGCCAGGCCACGCTGCGGGACAGCTGCCTGCAGTTCCTGGCGTGGAACCTGTCGGCGGCGGTGCAGAGCGCCGAGTGGAGCTCCATCAGCAGCCGGCTCCTCATGTCCCTGCTGCGGCGCTCTGACCTGGTGCTGCACAGCGAGATGGAGCTGTTTGCCGCGCTGGAGGCCTGGATCCTCCGCAACGACCCCGACGGGCTGACGGCCGAGAACGCCCTGCGCGCCGTGCGCTACGCCATGATGCCGCCGCGGGACCTCTTCCGCCTGCAGACGCAGTCGCCCGCGCTGGCCCGCTACCAGGAGTCGGTGCGGGACCTGCTGTACCTGTCCTACCAGTTCCACTCCGCCTCGCCGCTGCAGATGGCCAAGTTCTTCGACGTCAACTGCAGCCTGTTCACGCCCAGGAACTACCTGTCGCCGCTGTGGGGCGCGGCCTGGGCCATCGGCAGCCCCTCGCGCGACGACCGCAGCACCAGCTTCCAGACGCAGCTGGGCCCCAGCGGCCACGACGCCAGCAAGAGGGTGACCTGGAACGCCCTGTTCTCCCCCCGCTGGCTGCCCCTCAGCCTGAGGCCGCTCTACACCGAGACGGGCGCCATGCAGCCCGCCAGGGTCGACGGCGGCCGGCCACGCGTCATCATCACCCCCGCCACCTCCAGCGCCGACTTCGCCGGGGTGAACTTCCAGAAGACGGTGCTGGTGCTGGCTCAGCGGCACGGCCGCGTGATGGTGAAGCACGTCTACGACTTCCACCAGAGCACCGAGGAGAGCGGAGACTTCCTGGCGGAGGCCGACCTGACCCGGCGAACCTCCGAGTACCTGGTGGACGGAGCCCTCTACCTGCATGTGGTGGTGAAGCCGCTGTACCAGACGCTCAGCAAGAGCTGAGACACACACACACACAGACACACACTGTCATACACAGACGCTCAGCAAGAACTGAGACACACACACACACAGGCACACACTGTCATACACAGACACACAGACACACACTGTCATACACAGACACACACACACACAGGCACACACTGTCATACACAGACACACACAGACACACACTGTCATACACACACACACAGGCACGCACTGTCATACACACACACACAGGCACGCACTGTCATACACACACACACAGGCACACACTGTCATACACACACACACACAGGCACGCACTGTCATACACAGACACACAAACAGACACACACACACACAGGCACACACTGTCATACACAGACACACACAGGCACACACACAGGCACGCACTCTCATACACAGACACACACAGGCACGCACTGTCATACACAGACACACACAGGCACGCACTGTCATACACAGACACACACAGGCACACACACAGGCACGCACTGTCATACACAGACACACACAGGCACGCACTGTCATACACAGACACACACAGGCACGCACTGTCATACACAGACACACACAGGCACGCACTGTCATACACAGACACACAAACAGACACACACACAGGCACGCACTCTCATACACAGACACAAAGGAACGCACTGTCATACACAGACACACACAGGCACGCACTCTCATACACAGACACACACAGGCACGCACTGTCATACACAGACACACAAACAGATACACACACAGGCACGCACTGTCATACACAGACACACACACGCACGCACTCTCATACACAGACACACAAACAGACACACACAGGCACACACTCTCATACACACGCACACATACACTAATACGCACACAAACACACACAGACACACATGTATGCACGCACAGACACACACTTACACACACACACACACACACACACACATACACACACACACACACACATACACACACATAAACACACAGACACACACACACACACACATAAATTCACACATGCACACAAACATGCACACACACAAAGAAACACACACGCACACACAGACACGCACACGCACACACACACACACACACACACACACATACACACACTCATGCTCATACATGTACCAACACTCACACAAACACACGCACACACACACACACACACACACACACACACACACACACACACACACACACACACACACACACACACACACACACACACACACACACACACAATGTGAGTATTATGACCGGCTGACCCCAACACACCTCCCTCTGGAGAGATTTCAGACGGCATCGTGGAGGGTCCACGCTCGTTCTGCGTCCCCCCTGCTTCGTCGTCTCATAGGACAGTTGGTTTAATCCATGTTTTGATATTATACGATAATATCAGGAAAACAAGAGTAGGATAACTTAGTGCCGCTGGAACCAACTTTAGCTTTTTTACTTTGACGTATGGGAATTTGATGAACAAAGTAATGACGTTAAGTCTGTCTCTTGTTTAGCCTCACAGTTGTTTTTTATGTAGTTCATATTTTCAGTGTTCCTTAATGTGCCAATATCTTCTTAATCTGAATTGTCAAAGTCGTTTTTAGTGTTACGTTATTTTAACATATTTGTTATGTTTGAGGTTGATGCATCTGTCATTCCCATTTCAGAATAAATTCCATTACAGACCGTCTGATGTCAAATCACCTCATTTTAATTTAATAAATACAAAACATTCATTAATCCATTCATTAATTTGTAATACATATATATATATTTGTTTATATATATTAATATATTCATTTATTATCAAATATAAAATGTGTATTTGTGCAAACAGATGTCCATGATGCTTACCTTTTTCAAACACCGTACATCTATGTAATCAATGTGCCAGTATATAGAGCATAGTGATGTATAATTTCACTACGTTATAATGGCATAGTGATAAGATATAAAAGACAGTAACGTACATATCATATTGAGCACATTGCGTTTTCAACTGCAAGTCCCGGCATGCCTTGCGTGCGAAGCAGGAAGAACGTTCTCTCGCAGGGACTGTGACTGATCCAAGTTAGGAGCTTTCAGCTGCCAGCCTTGGCCCATCATGTAAGTGGTGCGGAGGATTCCTTGCAGTGCAATTGCAAAATTATCCAACTTCTGACGGTTTTGCAGATTGTGCAATAGTACAATCTTTTGGTGCACGGATACACACGACCTGGACGCAAAAAGGATCCAAGTGCATGAAGATTAAGGCTTGTATTTTGCATCTTGTGTTGCAAAGCAAGCCGCCGAAGCGCCAGCGCTAGGGCGATGGAGGGAGGGAGTGAGAAAGAAGGCAAAGTCTTTTGTGCTTCCCCTCCCCCCCACCAGAGCAAAGGGGAAATGTCTCAGCCAAAGGGAGGTAAGAATATGATTGCAATCTCTGCACAACTATTGATATGCAACCAGGGCTGCACATTTTGCCACATGCATCGCTGCAGGTTTATCACGAGCAATGCATTTCAAAGTTGAATGTTTCAGAAAGGTCAGTTGCATTTCCTGTTTAAGATCTTCCCCTTTGCAGAGTTCCTGGTTAGACGATGCTGTGTGTGTGTACTCACTCATACTGACGATTTTTGCAATCCCTGTCGGGACATGTGATTTCCATAGATAGAATATGAAAAAAAAAACATTCGTTGCAACCCCTTTGCAACCACGCATACGTCAACGTCAATGCATATGACATGCAAGATAAATAAGGAACGAACGCAGACATGTATGCACATATTGAGTGCGTGCAGCCCAGCAGCTGTTAATTAATGTATTTTACATCTACTTGCAGCCAGACATGAGACGCCAGCTCTGCTCCAGATAATGTTGCATCCATGCACGTAACATTCTCAAGTGCAGATTGCTCAATAGGAGATCGGGCATTTTACCCACCTCTACCTCTTTAGGGAATGCTCTCCCTGAACTAATTATGCAGACCGCAGCGCCGAAGAAAGTTAAAATATGTCATTTTGTTTTGCATTACAGATTTCTTCACTGTATATTACATTTACCTGTTATTTTGTGGGTGAATGTGTGTATGTTTGTGTGGCTGCGTGTGTGTTTGTGTGATGTGTTGTTGTTGGTTTATTGCAATAGATGGAAACACACGCTGGCACTAGCTGGTCGAGCAACAGGCCAATAGGCTCTTAAAATACAAGCCAAAAAAGCGCAGACCAAAGTTAGATATCTGTCAGCTGCCATTTCTGTCCAAGCTACTGGTCACGTGTAAAAACGGTGGATGATTTTCCAATGATGTGCATGGATGTTGTCAACGCTGTGTCACTCTGAAGTGATCTGTTTATCCTGCTGAAGTGACTTGTTGGGCTAATCACCATGCCGTGGCACAGTGAATGAGCATCAATACATTAGGTTGTGGAGCATTTGGCTTTTGGAAAACACAGTAGCCCCGAGTGTTTTCCAAGAAGTTCAGCACAAGGCTGAAGCATTGCATAACAAGCAGAACACACACACTCGCACACACAGGCACACATATAGACACAGCCCTGCAGGTAGTGGTAGCGCCCAGTATAGCAGTACAATGGTTACCTTTTACCTGAGGTCTGGGACAGAGGATCGTACACCTTTTCAAAGGACTTGTTGCACTCTGCTGGGCTGGTTCTGGCCTTTTGTTACTGCTTGGGGCGTGCATCAGCTCTCTCGTGTTTTTAATCTATTCCTCTCGCGCACGCTATGTACAGACCGACACGCAACAACACAGATCTCATCATGGTGTATACACTCCGCTCAACGCATCGAACCAGTGAGTGAACAGCAGCGACGACGCGATGTTCCCGAGGACCCGTCCTCTGAGCTGCCCTCGGGGGCTGTGCCCCCACCCGGGTCCTTCTGGCCGTACCCGGGAGAGGCTCCTCTGAATGCCACACAGGGATCCCTGTCAGTCCGTCTTTGTCACTTCATTTGAGGAGGTCTCCTCCTCGGCTGGGGGCCTCGGCCCCCGCGGCGGGCGGGCCCGGGGGGCCCACAGACAGCTGTGGCCTGGGCCCAGGGCTCCGCGTGCTGGGGTGTGCCCCCAGTGAGCGGGGGAGGGGGGGAGGGGTGTGGTGGTGGTGGTGGTGGTGGTGGTGTTGGTAGTGGTGTGGTAGTATCGGTTCCCCTGTAGCCTGCAGCGATGACGGCCACAGCTCAGCTTGGCCTTCACCCCCCCCCCATCCCGCTAGCATAAACGAGGCGTTTGTCATGCAAATGGAAGGCAGGGCTCAGCAGCACAGATATTAAAGTGGCTGTTTCGACGAGTCGACTGCTGGAGCTGTTCCCGGCCGGGGGGGAGGGGGGGGGGGGGGGGGGGTCCTCTCTCCACAACAGTGGAGTTGTTCAAGTTCTTGTTGTTCAATTGTCTATGGGATGTTCAACGACTGGACCAGGCACTGAACACACACACACACACACACACACACACACACACACACACACACACACACACACACACACACACACACACACACACACACACACACACACACACACACACACACACACACACACACACACACACACACGCGCGTAAATGCACATGTGTCAATGCACATGCACACTACACTCACACACACACACACAGGGATTATTTCCAGTCCAGCGTTGCATTGTTGTTCCCCCTGCACCCCCCCCCCCCCCCCCACAGTGGCGTCACTCCGGAGCCCTGGTTTGCATGTCGGAGCAGAGAAACAAATCACATGTGGTGCGCAGCGCCTGTAAAGGAGAGAGGAGCATAAATCCGGAGCTTTGTCTCCGCTCCGCCCAGAATAGCCCCGCTGGTCGAGGCCGGCCGCAGCCCGGCTTCCTGACGCGCTCTGGGCCACGGTGGGCCCCCCGGCCCGCAGCCACGGGGCCCAGTGAGGCTCCCCCCCGCGCTCTGGGCCACAGTGGCCCCCCGGCCCGCAGCCACGGGGCCCAGTGAGGCTCCCCCCCGCGCTCTGGGCCCCGGTGGGCCCCCCGGCCCGCAGCCACGGGGCCCAGTGAGGCTCCCCCCCGCGCTCTGGGCCCCGGTGGGCCCCCCCGGCCCGCAGCCACGGGGCCCAGTGAGGCTCCCCCCCGCGCTCTGGGCCGCGGTGGGCCCCCCGGCCCGCAGCGACGGGGCCCAGTGAGGCTCCCCCCCGCGCTCTGGGCCCCGGTGGGCCCCCCGGCCCGCAGCCACGGGGCCCAGTGAGGCTCCCCCCCGCGCTCTGGGCCACGGTGGGCCCCCCGGCCCGCAGCGACGGGGCCCAGTGAGGCTCCCCCCCCGCCGGGTCGCTGGTGGGCCGCCACCCGGCGGCCGCGGGAAGCAGCTTGGACCGCGGCGTCGGCGTGCGTCTTCCTCTCGCTGACAGAATGCTACTCTGGGTTCTGATTGGTTTTCGGTTTCCACTGAAGGAAAGCCCTTTTCACTGCAGGCACAGCTCTGCTAATTCGCAGGGTGAACTTTGGCCCTCTACTACAGCCCCTTCTGTCAGATGGTGGCAATAAATAGCAAGCTGCGGCCCACGGGCCCGGATCAGATGGGTTTGATATTTGAGTGGTGCACTTAGTTGCTTCTCCTCTCCGTTTTTTTCCTTCTTTCTTTCCAACGGGCTGCAGCTCCAGAGCGCTGCGTTCTGTGAGCTCGTCTTGCAGAGAGCAGCGCTCCGTTACCACAGTAGCAGAAGATTCGTCGAGCAAGCTTTTGTTTTGCAGCCTCACTGGATGCCGTTGTTAGACTCTCACGCACTTCTGCCCGCCATGTCAGATGGGGGGGACATGTTTTTAGCCTTGGATCGATTCACTAATTGGACGGATCAAAAAGTAAAACAAATAAACATTTGGGATAATGGTCCAAACCGGTTTGTGCCGGTGCCTTCCTAAAAGCACAGTGCAGGGAGTCTGTGTACACCTGTTTATCTCTGGGAACGTTCTGGCTGTCCTGCCGGTGTTTAACTTGGCCTCTTCTGCACACAGCTCCTCGGCAGCATGGCAGAACCGCTGTGGAGATATCCTGTTAGTGAACATTAATCGGAAGGTGTTGGCAAGGTGTTGTTGTGTTGTGAGTTGTGGTCACGGATGTGTTTATGCAAGCATGTGTGCATGGATGTGTGTGCGTGTTTGAATGCCTGTGTGTGTGTGTGTGTGTGTGTGTGTGTGTGTGTGTGTGTGTGTGTGTGTGTGTGTGTGTGTGTGTGTGTGTGTGTGTGTGTGTGTGTGTGTGTGTGTGTGTGTGGTGAGGACGGAGGGATGTGTGCCCCTGATATGTGCAGCCCTGTTCCCCTCAGTTTGTCAAATCAAACCGTGGGCGTGTGTGTAGAGAGAGTAGGACCAGGTCTGATCTGGTCCTGGACGAGGGTCCAGGACCAGATCAGACCTGGTCCTGGACGAGGGTCCGGCTCCAGGAGCATCTGCTGCTCCCCGCTCAGAGCCTCGGGGCGGCCGCGTGCCTCGGGGCTGACGGACAGGGGCGCGCTGGTCACTCCTGATTGGTGGACATGGTTTGGCACGAGGCTATTGGCCGCCTGAACAGTGAAAACATTGAGTCCCCCCTTCTCGCTCTGGGATGACCTGAAGATGATATCCCCCCCCCACACACACGCACACACACGCACACACACACACGGTTGTGTAGCAGGAGTGGCGATGACGACAGTGTTCCTAAAGTGTCTCCAAACAGCTGTAAGTTAAAGGAGCTGTCATCTCTGGTGGGAGTGTTGGGTTTCTCACAAGCCCTCCAGTGGACGCAGGCAGGCGGCGACGCTGGTGGTGGTGGTGGGGGGGGGGTGGTGGTGGGGTGGTGGTGGTGGGGGGGTGGTGGTGGTGGTGGGGGGGTGGTGGTGGTGGTGGTGGTGGTGGTGGGGGGGGGGGGGTGGTGGTGGTGGTGGTGGTGGTGGGGTGAGGGGGATATTTCCATACTTTTCCCAACCCTCTCCACCCTCATATCCTCTTGGCCGAGTCTTGTCTTGTCCAATTGACCTGTGTGTGTGTGTGTGTGTGTGTGTGTGTGTGTGTGTGTGTGTGTGTGTGTGTGTGTGTGTGTGTGTGTGTGTGTGTGTGTGTGTGTGTGTGTGTGTGTTCTGGTTGATCTGCTTCCCTCTTTGGGTTGCAGAATGCCACTGAGGAAGTGTGGGAATTGTTGGAATTCCAGGCGTGTGTGTGTGTGTGTGTGTGTGTGTGTGTGTGTGTGTGTGTGTGTGTGTGTGTGTGTGTGTGTGTGTGTGTGTGTGTGTGTGTGTGTGTGTGTGTGTGTGTGTGTGTGTGTGTGTGTGTGTGTGTGTGTCCACAGAGCCTGGTATAGGTCACTCTCCCGACCTCTCCCCCCAACTCTTTCAAAGTAAAGGCCTGCCGTGTTATGTGCTGATACGGCCTTAAGGGTTTCAAGTCTTCCTCAGCCCATGAGCCAGTGGCAGTAGCAGACTAGCGATGTTTGTGTATGCTCCTCTTGCCACACGCAACATCTTCTGCCATCAATAGCATTATACTATAGTACCGATTATGTATCTATTATTTTATCGATTTGCCAACGTTGATAGTGAGACTAACGGCCCAATACATTTTTAAGCTGAGCTGAAAATATGTAGCTTACACGTTTTCCCCTGCAACTTTCCCATCCATTTGTGCGTTTGTTTGCTATATACTATACTACTATATAGTATACTATATCAGATTCATGCATTCATCAAGTGTACTTGATGAATTGCCGTCATCACGTACATCAGGTGTACGTGATGAAGGCATGAATCTTTAATCTTTAGCTTTAGTTCCCCTCAGCTGCAGGGCCGTCCGCACTGAGCCCAGCGCACCGTCGAACCCCCCCCCAACCGCTACGATGGTGCGCTGGGCTCAGTGGCTCAGCGGGTAGAGCGGGCGGACCGGTAACCTGAAGGTTGCTGGTTCGATCCCCGTCTCAACGAGTGGCCCTGAGCCAGACGGCAGACGGCTCTGGGCCGAGAGCTGTGGCGCCCCCTGTCGGGGTCGGCCAGCGGGGGACAAAGAGAGGAGCCAGGGGGTGGGCAGCACCGCTCCAGAGGAGACTCCGCTTCCTGCCCTACCTCTCCTTCCTCTCCTCCTTCCCTTCCTCTCCTCCTTCCCTTCCTCTCCTTCCTTCCCTTCCTCTCCTTCCTTCCCTTCCTCTCCTCCTTCCCTTCCTCTCCTTCCTCTCCTTCCTTCCCTTCCTCTCCCTCCTTCCCTTCCTCTCCTTCCTCTCCTTCCTTCCCTTCCTCTCCTCCTTCCCTTCCTCTCCTTCCTTCCCTTCCTCTCCTCCTTCCCTTCCTCTCCTTCCTTCCCTTCCTCTCCTTCCTTCCCTTCCTCTCCTTCCTCTCCTTCCTCTCCTTCCTTCCCTTCCTCTCCTTCCTTCCCTTCCTTCCCTTCCTCTCCTTCCTTCCCTTCCTTCCCTTCCTCTCCTTCCTCTCCTTCCTTCCCTTCCTTCCCTTCCTCTCCTTCCTCTCCTTCCTTCCCTTCCTCTCCTTCCTGCCCTACCTCTCCTTCCTCTCCTTGCCCAGAGACGGGCCTGCAGTGGCCCCTCTCTGCTGGGGCCCCCCCCCACCGGCCCCCCACGCCCCGGGGCGCGTCGGCCCCGGGGCGTCCCGACGTCCCCCTGGCTCCACTAACCCTCGCTGCAGAACACACAGAGAAACGGCACGTTTGGTTCCTCGTCTCAGCGGCACTGGGGGGGGTCATTTTTGAGGGGGGCCCCCTAAATTGTTGTTATTTAAGGGAGGGGGGGGGGCTTGCATTTCTAGATATAGGAAGCTAGAAAAGACCGAGCTTTTGTATACACGTGTTTATTCCAGCAATCGACATTGGTTACATAATCCTCATCAGTTGAAATGCTCCCTCCTTCAACTATATCATGTATCACGTCTCTCTCTCTCTCTCTCTGTCTCTGTCTCTGTCTCTGTCTCCCTGTCTCTGTCTCTCTCTGTCTCTCTCTGTCTCTGTCTCTCTCTCTCTCTGTCTCTGTCTCTGTGTCTCTTTCTCTCTCTGTCTCTGTCTCTGTCTCTCTGTCTCTGTCTCTGTCTCTGTCTCTCTGTCTCTCTCTGTCTCTGTCTGTCTCTCTCTCTCTCTCTCTCTCTCTCTCTCTCTCTCTCTCTCTCTCTCTCTCTCTCCTCTCTCTCTCTCTCTCTCTCTCTCTCTCTCTCTCTCTCTCTCTCTCTCTCTCTCTCTCTCTCTCTCTCTCTCTCTCTCTCTCTCTCTCTGTGTGTGTACACGCTGGTGTTCTGCGCCTCGTGCTTCAGGCCGTGCAGCAGCAGGGGTTTTCAAAGCTGTTGTCTCCCTTTTTTCATTTTCTTTCATTTTTTTCTCGTGTGTGAGCGTGTGAGCCGGCATGATGTGCCTGCCTGGCCTCCTGCTTCCCCCTGCGGACGTGTGAGAGCGCCAACACCCCCTCGTGACAAAGCGGATCTCCTGCAGCCCCTACTGTAACAGAGGACTCCCGGACGCCACAGGCGTGCCTACGTGCGTGCGTGCGTGCGTGTGGGTGTGGGTGCGTGCGTGCGTGCAGCCTGCACAATGTCCGTGTCACAGCCGGGTTTGGGCGACTCGCACTGCCGTCAGTCCGGGGTTATTCGTGCACCGTCCTCTGGAGATTAAACCCCCTCTCCTCTCCCCTCCTCCTTTACCTCCTCTCCTCTCCTCCTCCCCTCTCCCCTCCCCTCCTCCCCTCTCCTCTCCTCTCCTCTCCTCTCCTCTCCCCTCCTCCTTTACCTCCTCCCCTATCCCCTCCCCTCCTCTCCTCTCCTCCTCCCCTCTCCTCTCTCCCCTCCTCTCCTCTCCTCCTCCCCTCTCCTCTCCTCTCCTCTCCTTTCCTCTCCCTCCCCTCCTCTCCCCCTCCTCCCCTCTCCTCTCCTCTCCCCCCCCTCTCCTCTCCTCTCCCTCCCCTCCTCTCTCCCCTCCGCTCCTCTCCTCCTCGACGGGCGAGCCATGCATCGCCGCGTCCAGCGTATCGTCACGTGGAGCAGAGGACATCTGCCAGGGTGACCCTGCTGAACAAGGGCAGCCTTGTCCCGTAAATGTGCAGCATTATATAGGATATACATTTATATGTATGCATGTATGTATGTATATATATATATATATATATATATATATATATATATATATACTCCTCCTCCCTCTCACTCCTCCTCCCTCTCACTGCTCCTCCTCCTCCTCCCCCCTCTCCCCCTCCTCCTCCTCCCTCTCACTCCTCCTCCCTCTCACTGCTCCTCCTCCTCCCCCTCCTCCTCCTCACTCTCACTCTCACTCTCACTCTTCCTCCTCCTCCTCCTCCTCCTCTCCCCCTCCTCCTCCTCCTCCTCCCTCTCCCTCCTGCCCCTCCTCCTCCCCCTCCTCCTCCCCCTGCTCCTCCCACTGCTCTCTCGTCTCGTCGTGGTGCCGCTGCCCGCCTGCGTTCACCGCCCGCTCGGGGAGGAGTTGGGTTCAGGTCCAGAGTGGCGGCTGTAAGGCGCGTCGGGTGTGGCGGGCGGTGGAGCCTTGGGAAGGGGAGCGCGGGGGCCAGGGCACCTCCAGGCTGGAGTCCGCACAGGGGAACCCCCTGCACTGTGGCCCCTGGGGGGCCCTCCGAGGCGCCCATTTGGCCCGCACCAGGGGTGCACTTGATCCATCGCTATAATGGGTCATATTCATCCAGAGAGCGGATGGATGAAATGGAGGTTCTCTCTGCGGTAGATAAAAAACGAATGCCTTCTTAATCCCATGAGACCATTCCGTGTCTCTGGAGAGGTTTGACTGTACTTCAAAGGAAGTGCGTGTGCATGCGTGCATGTGCATGTGCGTGTGTGCATGAGTGAAGCTCCCTGAATGTCTAAACGTTTGAATAATGTACGTTGCCAGGCCGTCCATCAGCTCCACGCTGCCCCTAAAGGTCACTCCAGGACTCCGTCTCTGTCCCGCTGCGCTGAACTCTTGTTGAGACGTCATTAATGTTCATCGCTCTTTGTTTCGCATACCTCGTTGCCGTTGGTCACCGCCTCCCGACTCCGCCGCTCGGACCGGAACACACACACACACACACACACACACACACACACACACACACACACACACACACACACACACACACACACACACACACACACACACACACACACACACCGCCGCCCGGTTACAGCAGCCCCTCCGTCTCCCAGGCAGGTCGCTCCCCCCCCGCTCTGCCAGGTCCCCCCCTCCGCCCTGCCCCCCGGTGGAGCGAGCGCTGGCCGGCCCCCCTTCTCGCTCCACCTCCTCCCGCCGCGGGTTCTGTTCACTGAGGGGCTGGAGTCTCTGGAGGCGTCCGACAGTAAGTGGACGGCGGCTCCCGTAGTTTTGAAGCGGTTCAACCCAGCCATTAGCCAGGCCCGCTGAGCGCTGCTGTGTGACGTGGTGGACCCAGCCATTAGCCAGGCCCGCTGAGCGCTGCTGTGTGACGTGGTGGACCCAGCCATTAGCCAGGCCCGCTGAGCGCTGCTGTGTGACGTGGTGGACCCAGCCATTAGCCAGGCCCGCTGAGCGGTGCTGTGTGACGTGGTGGACCCAGCCATTAGCCAGGCCCGCTGAGAGCTGGCTGTGGGGGGGCTGCTGGGTGACGGGGGGTCCGTCCGACTCATTCGTCCGTCCGTGGGAGTCGTTGAGAGGCTGTTGGCACTTGACAGACGCGCGGAGTCACCAGAACATTTTGACGTTCCCCTCGGCCGTTGCAAAAAGTGAGAGCAGAGAGCACCGTGAGAGAGACGTGTAATGATGTGATCGAGGCTCTCACTGCACTCCTCTGAATAGACTTCTTCACGCTGAGGCCGGATACTATTAAGAGTGGTGAGAGTTTCCGGTTGCATAGTTTCATTCAAATGGTTGAGTGTGCAAGTGTGCGTTTCCTCTAGTTCCTAAAATGTGCTGCTTTGGGTACTCTGAACCGGACGTCCGTTCTCCGCGCGGTTCTCCATGTTCTGCAACGCTGTGTTTATGTTCCTGTTCAGATGGCCAACCCGTTGACTAATGACCTCCAACGGGTCGGACCACAACTGGGGAGGGGGGGGGGGGTACAGGCAGTTCTCTCGCCTGCTTGTGTACTCACTGTGTGTGTGTGTGTGTGTGTGTGTGTGTGTGTGTGTGTGTGTGTGTGTGTGTGTCCTCTCCAGGGAAGAGGAAGCCGGTGCTCAAGCTGTCCAAGGCCGTGTTCGAGCAGCCGCCTCCTCCTGCAACGTAAGGGGACATCTTTACACTCCGCTACCTGTCTGTCTGTCTGTCTGTCTGTCTGTCTGTCTGTCTGTCTGCAGCAATGAACACATGATGCATGACATCTCTCCCAGGGACACACTGTACGAGGACATACACTTTACTATATATACGCGTCTGCATTTGTACATGAACTACTCTGCATGCACACATCACGGCCATCCCAGAATATCCCCTAGTGAGTGCGCAGCATGCTGATCCTGACAGAATGATCCAGGTGTCAGTCTCGATGCTCTGCTGTAGGCTCTCAGAGGTAAGCCCCCCCAGGCAGCCAGGGTGAACCAGAGCTGGAGTGGGCGCTTTGCGTCAGCGTACCTTGAGGTGATCATGTACATACTTCTGCTAAGGTGAACATCCCATGGTAACAACCAACCCAGATTGAATCTAAACGTGCACGTTTTTGATTTGATTTGAGCGATACAAAGGCCATGATGATGACGCATTAAGCAACAGTGAACTTACTTTCAATGTGCTCATCAATGTAAGGAAACAAATTTGAGATCTTCCAAAAGCCGCTTCCTAATTTAATAGCACAGGTATGAGATTCAAGTTACTGAAGGCTTCACACTGGAAGTCAAACGTTGATGATTGTTTCTGTGGCTCCGTCACCAGCCAGGAGGGTCTTGCCTGGGATTCTGGCCGGGTCACCATACTCGCTTGAGTCAGGTACTCCGAGACTAGGAGCTTTCGATGCTCGCTGAGCGGTCGCCGGTGACGTACAGGTTAGGAAAAGAGGTTAAAGAATGAGGTCAACATAAATATTGATGCAGGGTTTTCCGTCGCCCTCCTCTGCACCTTGTTTCCCGGACGACCGGCGTCACACATCGTTTGATCGCGAGTGGCGTTAATGCAAACGGTGTTACCGGGATATGGAACCAACACGTCTCAGCCTGCCAGGCGTTCGTGGGTGACAACGACACGAGGCAGCTCACCATCTCGTCCTCGCCGGGCACCCCCACCCCCCGATATCTCTGATGTTTACCTTTCAGAGGACGTATGTTTAATTGTGGAGCGGGGGTTTGAGGTAGTGCAGTGGCGTGGTCCTTCTGTCCAACTCCCAGCTCAAAGGTCCCGGGTTCGATTCCCCGATGTCCACAGCCAGGCGTCTCCTCCGGCTCCTCAACGACCTGCACTCTGGTTCGCTGTCAGCCGCTCAGGAGTTAAAGCATCAGCTTCATAACTTGATAATAAGTCAACTTTCTGTGCTGACGTCGAACCGAGGACAAACCAACAACCCCTCTGCGGTCACCGTCCTAAATAAACTAAAACAAATACCAACCGACCTCAGACTGAGCGTTTGCCCTGTAGATAAAAGGATAGATAGATACTTCATTGATCCCCAGGGGGAATTCAAAGTCCCAGTAGCTTGAAGACATCCCACACAGCATACACATACAACATATACAAGATGATAAAATATCCACATGCATGTACAATAGCAGGTACTGTCCTGCAAAGCATTGCTTCTTCCATTCCTAATAAACACCTGCCTCTCTCCCCCCCCCCCCCCCCAGACCCCCAAGAGACCTGGATTCCAAGGCCTGCGTCACCATTGGCGAGAAGGTACTGGTTTCACTGCTCTCTTGTGTCTCTAGCAGCACACGCCTGAAGTCCTGTTTCAGGTGTTTCTAGAACTCGGCCGTCAGGGTTGTGTTGTTTCAACTGTTGGCTCAGGTCAGGTTCCCAGAAGGCACATTACAGCCAAATTGAATGGTTTTGATTGTGGGGAGACTGGAATGTATTTTATTGCCCATCCGGCAGTAAATATATTTATTTTAGACTAATCAAATAAGTGGAATTTTCCATTGGCACGGATGGCAATTTATTTTCCCCCTCAACTTGGCAAAAGCTGAAAGTCGGTTTTATGTGGAAAAAAAAGAGCCCAAGTTTTGAATCAGTTTTGTGTCCCGGCCTTGTTTGTAATCCTATATTGTCTGCTGTTGTTGCATCCTGTGGCTTCCTGTGGGGCGGCAGCTTATAAATAGTCCCGGCCTTAGAAATCTTGCATGTTCTTTCCTAGAGAGATAAGACTTCCACCTGCCAGAACAACAACAACCTGCCACTGCTTCCCATGCAACGGAGTATTGCTTCACATCTCATCAAACGGAGATTGAAGCACTTAGACAAGTCAGAAGACCTTTGACTCATTTGGATATATATACAAACATTTACATACATATATCTACGTATGTGCTTCCTTCTGTACGTCTAATAAGAATACATAGATACAAATATATATATAATTGTAGAAATAGCAAGGAAAATCGCAGAGCAAAATCGATTGAAAGAAAGACTTTAACCCCCTCCTTCAACACCTCCCCTAACAACAAGAAGCTCAGCATCTTCTCTTCTTGTATTCTCTCTTTCCTCTCCTCCATGGATGTACCCCTCACTCCCTCTCCTCTCCTCCCTCTCCTCTCCCCTCCTCTCCCCTCTACCCCTCACTCCCTCTCCTCTCCACTCTACTCCTCCCTCCCTCTCCTCTCCACCCTCTCCTCTCCACTCTACTCCTCCCTCCCTCTCCTCTCCACCCTCTCCTCTCCCTCCTCTCCTCTCCCCTCCTCTCCTCTCCACCCTCTCCTCTCCTCTCCCTCCTCTCCTCTCCCCTCCTCTCCCCTCTACCCCTCCCTCCCTCTCCTCTCCACTCTCTCCTCTCTCCTCTACCCCTCCCTCCCTCTCCTCTCCTCTCCCCTCCTCTCCCCTCTACCCCTCCCTCCCTCTCCTCTCCACTCTCTCCTCTCTCCTCTACCCCTCACTCCCTCTCCTCTCCCCTCCTCTACCCCTCCCTCTCCACTCTCCCCTCTCCACTCTCCTCTCCCCTCTCCCCTCTCCCCTCCTCTACCCCTCCCTCCCTCTCCCCTCCTCTCCCCTCTACTCCTCACTCCCTCTCCTCTCCTCTCCCCTCTAATCCTCACTCCCTCCCTCCCTCTCCTCTCCCCTCCTCTACCCCTCCCTCCCTCTCCTCTCCCCTCCTCTCCCCTCCTCTCCCCTCCTCTAACCCCTCCCTCCCTCTCCTCTCCCCTCTCCTCTCCCCTCCTCTACCCCTCCTCTACCCCTCCCTCCCTCTCCTCTCCACTCCCCCCTCTCCCCTCCTCTCCCCTCTACCCCTCCCTCCCTCTCCTCTCCCCTCTCCTCTCCCCTCCTCTCCTCTCCCCTCTACCCCTCCCTCCCTCTCCTCTCCACTCCCCCCTCTCCCCTCCTCTCCCCTCTACCCCTCACTCCCTCTCCTCTCCCCTCCCCTCCTCTACCCCTCCCTCCCTCTCCTCTCCACTCCCCCCTCTCCCCTCCTCTCCCCTCTACCCCTCCCTCCCTCTCCTCTCCACTCCCCCTCTCCCCTCCTCTCCCCTCTACCCCTCACTCCCTCTCCTCTCCACTCCCCTCCTCTACCCCTCCCTCCCTCTCCTCTCCACTCCCCCCTCTCCCCTCCTCTCCCCTCTACCCCTCCCTCCCTCTCCTCTCCACTCCCCCCTCTCCCCTCCTCTCCCCTCTACCCCTCACTTCCCTCTCCTCTCCACTCCCCTCCTCTACCCCTCCCTCCCTCTCCTCTCCACTCCCCCCTCTCCCCTCCTCCCCCCTCTCCCCTCCTCTCCCCTCTACCCCTCCCCCCCTCTCCCTCTCCTCTCCTCTCCCCTCCTCTACCCCTCCCTCCCTCTCCTCTCCCCTCCTCCCCTCCTCTACCCCTCACTCCCTCACCGGCTGCAGAACTTCGTGGTGAAGGCGGACGACCTGGAGCTGATGGGGGAGCTGGGCCGGGGGGCATACGGCGTGGTGGACAAGATGAGGCACGTCCCCAGCGGCCTCATCATGGCCGTCAAGGTGGGTTCCACCAGGGCGGGGCCCCCCACAACATGAACCCCGATGTCCCCCGTCAGTCGCTCAGGAGACCAATATCAGCCTCATAACTAGATCAGGAAGTCAGCTCTCTGTTCTGGGGTGGAACCGAGAGCAAACCAACAGCCAAGCCTCTGCGTTCACCGTCCAACACAAACGAAAGCCAATGCTAACCAACCTCTGAGCGTGAGCTCTCTGCTGTATCCAGCCGCTCTGCAAAGCATTGCTTCATTCATTCATAATGACCACGTGCCTCTCCCCAACCCCCCCCCCTCCCCAGACCTTCCAGAGATCTGGATCTAAAAGCCTTCGGTACCATTGTCAGCAGCTCTTATGCCTGTATCAGACTACAGGACTGTTTGTCTGTCGCGATGCTCACCGAGTCAAATGAAGGGATCACTGCTTTGTTAAATCTTGCGGTGGATTTGTGCATCATGACCTAGAGTGGCGCTTCCCTGAGACCGGGGGGCAGGGGACGGGACTGAATTAATTGATGTCATCGCACGCGTTACAGGGGTTGTCAAAAAGTACGACAAGGGCCAAAGAATTCAGACAAGCTAGACTCCCCCGCAGTGTCGCACTGCAGGGGGTGGGACAGCCCGACCCTTCGTCCCGACGTTCATAATCGCCCCCCCGGCGTTGAAAGATCATCTGTATCGTCCAAATGGGGTCAGGGCGAGTCCAGGGCCTTCCAGGGTCTCTCCGGGCGGAACTCGATGAAGAATAACTTGTTTTAAGGGCACGTCGGCCAGCAAAATGTTTTATTTAATTTAAGAGCAGGGTCATGGGAAGAGACAGGCAGCAAGGTTAGCAAGGATACATTCAGTTAGACAGAACAAGACTCTTATAGGGAAACTAGGGAGGGGAGAGGTGAACAAAGGTAATAAGGTGAGGGGGGGGGGGACCATCGTGGAGGATTGGTCTCGGCTGGAGGCAGCCATGGTGGGAGAGACCAGGTTAGACTGCACGACACTACGGGTGAAGGGGACATGTCTGCAAGGCTGCGAGACAGTTAAAGGAATCCTCACCACAAAGAAGTCAGTCGATTGGCCTGGCACACGCGACGAATGGCGGTGTGCTGTCAGGGCTGCGATGATATCCTCCTGGTCGCCCCGGCTCGTGCAGGTCACGACCGGCGATCACTAATGAGGTTTCATGGGGATGAAGGCTGCATGAAAGATAACGGCGCTGTTTTAATATGGAGACGTAACGCCCTAGGTCGTACAGATATTAACATCACAAAGGTGATGGCGTTTGTGTTTTTATGAGGGGAGGATTCTTTTGTAGTGAGGGGGCTGGACACGATAACAAGTCTGGATTTTGTGAAACACAAAATGATCCCTATAATAACAATCGTATCCACAGATACTCTGTGGATACCTGATAATATTCTGCCTTTGGTTCCATGATTAAGCAGAGCTTTAGTCAGCCCGGTCGAATACGGTGCGATTCCGAGCTCTTGGTTAGACGTTGTTGTTGGGGACGTTGTTCTGACCTGTGGTTGTTGTTGTGCTAGAGGATACGGGCCACGGTGAACACCCAGGAGCACAAACGGCTGCTGATGGACCTGGACATCTCCATGAGGACGGTGGACTGCTACTACACAGTCACCTTCTACGGCGCGCTCTTCAGAGAGGTAGGTTCTCTTCTGTAGAGCATGCCTGGGTGAGGGTTAGGGTTAGGGTTAGCTTACCCTAACCCTAACCGCTCTTCAGAGAGGTAGGTTCTCCTCTGTAGAGACATGCCTGGGTGAAGAAAACAGCCCGGGCAGAATCGATGGATCGAATAGATACAGGCGTCCTTCAATCCACCCCCCCCCCCCCCCAAGCTCAAATTATTCATTTTTATTTATTTTATTTGAGAGGCATTTCACATTTTTGTGATTGTTTCTCAAATCCCGAGGAGGGCGGGGTTAACATTTCATTCAATAACAGCCCGCTCGGTGCCTGTCCTACCAAGGGGACGTGTGTGTCGGTGAAGCCTCGCTGTCCCTCCTCACATCCTCCATGAATGGTCCTGAATAATGGAATGTTATGACTCCTACTCGCTGCCGGAAAAATGCTAAATACAACCAAAGTTCTCCGGATGCAGCAAGCTTCCTCCAGAAGGGGCTTGTGTTGCAGGATTTCCCGAGCGTGAGTCGATGGAGAACGGCTGAAGAGCAGCTCTCCGAGCGGTCCTACTGAGTGTGCTCTAGTCTCACTCTGGGCAGAGAGAGCAGATCAGGCCCCCCCCCCCCCTCCCCACATTGAGGGGAGCTGAATTCATAGCAGAGGCTGGCCGGGGCAGTTCTACAAAACTCATAACTCTTGAATCGTACAAACAGCCTCTTTTATGCATCTTAATCACTCCAAACTCCAACCCTTTGGTCCCACTGAACCCTGCTATACCCAACTGTACTCCACTGTACCCCACCTATACCAACTGTTCTCCACTATACCCCAATGTACCCCACTGTACCCCACCTACACCCTATATACCCCACTGTACCCAACTGGACTCCACTAAACCCAACTATACCCCACCTACACCCTATATACCCCACTATATCCCACTATGCCCCACTATACCCCACTGTACCCCACCTACACCCTATATACCCCACTATATCCCACTATACCCCACCTATACCCTATATACCCCACTATATCCCACTATATCCCACTATGCCCCACTATGCCCCACTATACCCCACTGTACCCCTCCTATACCCTATATACCCCACTATATCCCACTATGCCCCACTATACCCCACTGTACCCCACCTACACCCTATATACCCCACTATATCCCACTATACCCCACCTATACCCTATATACCCCACTATATCCCACTATATCCCACTATGCCCCACTATGCCCCACTATACCCCACTGTACCCCTCCTATACCCTATATACCCCACTATATCCCACTATACCCCACCTATACCCTATATACCCCACTATATCCCACTATATCCCACTATGCCCCACTATGCCCCACTATACCCCACTGTACCCCTCCTATACCCTATATACCCCACTATATCCCATTATGCCCCACTATACCCCACTGTACCCCTCCTATACCCTATATACCCCACTATATCCCATTATGCCCCACTGTACCCCACTGTACCCCAATATTAACGCATTGAACCCCACTCTACGTCCCCCCTCCGCTCCTCTCCCCCTCCCCGTCCTCTTCCCGTTGCCAGGGCGACGTGTGGATCTGCATGGAGCTCATGGACACCTCTCTGGATAAGTTCTACAAGCAGGTGATCGAGAAGGGCAGGACCATCCCCGAGGACATCCTGGGCAAGATGGCCGTCTCGGTGAGTCCTGCTCCGACAGACGGGTGGACAAAGAGACAGACGGGTGGACAAAGAGACAGACGGGTGGACAAAGAGACAGACGGGTGGACACTGAGACAGACGGGTGGACACTGAGACAGACGGGTGGACAATGAGACAGACGGGTGGACACTGAGACAGACGGGTGGACAATGAGACAGACGGGTGGACACTGAGACAGACGGGTGGACAAAGAGACAGACGGGTGGACAAAGAGACAGACGGGTGGACACTGAGACAGACGGGTGGACACTGAGACAGACGGGTGGACAAAGAGACAGACGGGTGGACACTGAGACAGACGGGTGGACACTGAGACAGACGGGTGGACACTGAGACAGACGGGTGGACAATAAGACAGACGGGTGGACAATAAGGCAGACGGGAGGACAATAAGACAGACGGGTGGACACTGAGACAGACGGGAGGACATCCATGGTCAATCGTTTGTGTGTTGTCTGTTGCAGGTAGTTAAGGCACTGGAACACCTGCACAGTAACCTACAGGTGATACACAGAGGTGAGACACTCACTCACTCACTCACTCACTCACTCACTCACTCACTCACTCACTCACTCACTCACTCACTCACTCACTCACTCACTCACTCACTCACTCACTCACTCACTCACTCACTCACTCACTCACTCACTCACTCACTCACTCACTATCACACTTATTTTCCCTGTGCCTCTTCTGTCAGTATTTATTGCTTCGGTTGTTTTTCTCATTTTCATAAGAGCTCACGAAAATGTAAAGTGCTTCTCTTGGCCTCTCGTGTGGAGGCGTGTCACGCAAGCTCACTGACAGCGACCGGAATAACGTACAAACAATCCCCCCCCCCCCCCCCCCCCCCCCACGGCAGACGTGAAGCCGTCCAACGTGCTGATCAACACGCAGGGCCAGGTGAAGATGTGCGACTTCGGCATCAGCGGCTACCTGGTGGACTCGGTGGCCAAGACCATGGACGCCGGCTGCAAGCCCTACATGGCGGTGAGACGGAGGGGGGAGGGGGGGGAGGAGAGAGGGAGGAGGGAGAGGGCGGGGAGGGGGGGGGGAACAGGAGGGAGAGGGAAGGGAGAGGGGGGGGGGGAGAAGGGGAGGGGAAAGGGGGAGGGAGAGAGGGGGAGCATTTGATTCTTTATTTATTCATGCGTTTGATGACGTATACTGTGTGAGCGTTGCGATGGATAGTTTGGTAGAATATGTTTTTGTTCTACGACTAAATACAACTACTAAACACACACCCTCCTTGTCTCTATATCTCACACACACAAACACACACACACACACACACACACACACACACACACACACACACACACACACACACACACACACACACACACACACACACACACACACACACACACACACACACACACACACACTCCTGACAATCATTGGCCAAGCCTTTCGTTAGAGCCCCACTTAGGGGACATAGCTGTGTGTTTACTGCGGGCAGGATGGCAGGACTAGGTGTTCTTCTCCCAGGACGACCGTGTGTCTTTTGTGCCCCTCAGCCGGAGAGGATAAACCCAGAGACCAACCACAAGGGCTACAACGTCAAGTCTGACATCTGGAGCCTGGGCATTACCCTGGTGAGCTCCTTACTCCAACACGCTCTTCATTCATCTTACACCATTGCTTCATATTTGCGACACATTATTACATTTACACACGGGGCGTTCAGCAGACACTTTTATGTTAGAGAAAGAGTCGGTACAGTAAGGATGTTCATAGAACAAAGTGCCACAGGAAAGGCAGATTGTAATGGCTAATCACGCTCGCATCTGTTGGCATGTTACCCCGCCTTTAAGACGTCAACCTCTCGTGTCCCACACCGCTAGCTGGTCTGGGGTCAGTCTGTGAAGAGTCGTATCAGCGATGTTGGCTGACGTCTCTTCTGTTGGTAGTGAAGCGAGATCCCAAACAGACAGAGCCCACACACACACACACACACACACACACACACACACACACACACACACACACACACACACACACACACACACACACACACACACACACACACACACACACACACACACACACACACACACACACACACACACACACACACACAAACAGAGCCCGCTCGCCCCTTCCACACACACACACACAAACAGAGCCCGCTCACACACACACACACACACACACACACACACACACACACACACACACACACACACACAAACAGAGCCCGCTCGCCCCTTCCACACACACACACACACACACACACACACACACACACACACACACACACACACACACACACACACACACACACACACACACACACACACACACAGAGCCCGCTCGCCCCTCCCTTCCGTGTTTCGTGCAGCCAGTAAAACTGATAATGAAGGCATCGCTAAACCCCACAACTCCCACCGCTTGCCGGTGATTGGTTGGAATACTATTTATTTTGCTTTTCAATGGTTGGTGAAACCATTTGTTTTTGGGTGCGATCACGGGGCCCAGGCTGCCTACAGGGACGCGGCTCTTTGACGGCCTGCTTGTTGGGCGGGTAGCTAGCGGAGCGCGAGGAAAGAATGTGATCATTTATGTTTCGGCCTATCATCGCTGATACAACCTCCCCCCCCCCCCCCCCCCCCAGATCGAGCTGGCCATCCTGCGCTTCCCCTACGACTCCTGGGGGACGCCGTTCCAGCAGCTCAAGCAGGTGGTGGAGGAACCCTCCCCCCAGCTGCCCCCCGAACACTTCTCCCCCGAGTTCGTGGACTTCACCACCCAGTGGTGAGTCTGTCTGTCCAATTGTCTGTCTGTCTGTCTGTCTGTCTGTCTGTCTGTCTGTCTGTCTGTCTGTCTGTCTGTCTGTCTTTCAAGCATAAAGAAGAATTTCCTTTGGTAGATTATGTGTTTTTTTAAAGAAGCAAAATGCCAAAAGATCCGAGAGTCACAATTCGAGCTTCGACTACGAAGTCGATTTCTTTTTTTTTGGGGGGAGATTTTTTTCTCATCCAATTTAGAAAAAAAGAATGTGTTAACAATCTGGAGTGGAGAGTGTTCTCTGTGGATCCGCCTCATGTCTCCCAGGCTGCTGTGACCTCGCCACAAAGACACGACAAATAACACAGAAAAAATACTGTTCCTCAGTCCCATCGTTTGGGCCTTCACTCTATTGTTCATGGGTGTGTGTTCGTTTGTGTGTTCGAGTGCGGGTGTGTGTTGATTTATGGCCTATCTTTGATGAACATAACAAGCTGTGGTTTTCTCCTCATCCAGGATAATTATTCTTTCTCTCTTTGTGTCCCTTTACTAACTCCTATTGTTGCTGAGCTGGTCTGTTGTCATGCAGCAGCTCGGTGTTTGAGGACTGGGAGGTGAAACAGACCCACCCCACCAGTCTACCGCCCACACAGAGTAGTGCCGTTAGGCGGTAGCGTGAAACAATGCAGTGACAAATCAACATACAAGACTAGAATGATTTTAAACAACACCCAAAATAAAATGGCTGAATGACTTGGCTGGGATAAACATGTTTGTGGTTTGGGGGGGTTCTCGTTTAAATTCTCATCTCTCACTCTCTCTCGCCGATGCTGTCATGTCTGTCTGGTAGTCTCTCTCTCTGACTCTCTTCCTCTCTGTCTCTGTCTACCTCTCTGTCTCTCTCTCCCTCTCTCTGTCTCTCTCGGTCTCCCTATCTTCCACCCTCTCTGTCTCTGTCTTCCTCTCTACCTCTCTGTCTCTCTCTCCCTCTCTCTGTCTCTCTCGGTCACCCTATCTTCCACCCTCTCTGTCTCTGTCTTCCTCTCTACCTCTCTGTCTCTGTCTCCCTCTCTCTGTCTCTCTCTCCCTCTCTCTGTCTCTCTCTCCCTCTCTCTGTCTCTCTCGGTCACCCTTGCTTCCTCCCTCTCTGTCTCTCTCTCCCTCACTCTGTCTCTCTCGGCCTCCCTCGGGCTTCCTCTCTCTCTCTCTGTCTGTGTGTCTCTCTCCCTCCCTTTCAGATGATCAGACAGACAGCAGCATGGCTCATGAAGACCTCTCACAGATTACAAGCTCATGCCATTCTCTGTCCCTTTGTTCCTTCTTGGGAGTTTCTCTTTGAGGGATCACTCATTGTTCTATTATTGGTCTCTTCATTTTGAGTAACACGTCTCCCCCTCTTCCTCCTCGTCTCCCCCTCTTCCTCCCCAGTCTGAAGAAGAATTCCAAAGAGCGGTTGAATTACTCTGAGCTGATGGTGAGTGTGAGCCAAACCTCCTGCACCACTCCTCCTGACGTCCCATCGCGATGCCGCCTCTGTTTGTGTCTTACAGCTGGATGCTATCGGTAGTCAGGATGTTCTGCTTCTTGTTTGTAGTTAATCGTAGTTTGTCATTATTGGCAACACTATTGAAAATGTGGCAGAACAAACGCAAAGTGTGTGTGGATGGTGGCTGGTTAAAGGCCGATTCATACCTCCGGATCCGGACGAAACTCGTCCGTCCGTACCAAACGTTGTCTCCGGGACTACCCTTCATACCTCTGTCTGGTTTCAGCGTTGTTATTGATGTTACGCAATACATAGAGAGGGCAGTGACTGTCGTGTCACAAATTAACGGCATCGACAATCGCAAACATGGCATCTGTAGAGGAGAGGAGTTTTGCTTTGTGTCATCCGAAATCGGCAAAAAAGTGCAAAAAGTGTAGGCCTAGGCGGTGGCACATGACACCCCTCACCAACCCGCAGATTATCTCCTCAAAAAGTTGCGCCATTTTTAAATGACCAGTTACAACTCATTGCCAAAGCAGGGGAACGATAAAATAAAAAGGTCAGGAATAAAATAAGTATAAAATGTTAAATGCAATATATATATATGCATATCAGATATTATACTACTGTCTCTATTTTCGCGAATGGTTGGACTTCTGACTCTACTGCCGCCTCGATTTCCGTTGGTATTGCTCCGTTTCTCCGGGAGCACTCCGGGTTCATAAACTCGGAGGCGACGGACGACAGGGTCCCTATCCGTATTCGCCGTAGGGTGTGAATGGGCCTCCAAGCCCCTGAGTCTAATCGACTCCTCCCAGGTGACTCCTCCCGAGCTCCTCCAGACCGAGGACCCATGATGGTGGTGTTAAACATCTGGTTTATTGCAAAGGTTGGGATAGGTAACATGGCAAGGCTGCTCCGCTGCCCTCCAGGAGAACTCGCTGGGTGCATGTTGTGATGGCTGGTTTATCCTGTGCACAATGATGCCTTAATGTGCAACAGGTGTGCAGCGTCACCTGGCCCCAGTGTCCAATCAGACCCGGCCAGGTGAGGCTGCTCCAACCAGAATATTTATGTTAATATAAGATTATACATGACTACAACTCGCTCGGGGGATCACAACAGGGAGTACCTCCATCAAATAATCCCATGATGCATTCTAATGTACAAACCCTATACCGTACATCGTTTACGACCAATTCCTCTTCAAACCAAGCAGCCAGGTTGAGGGCTGCTGCAGTACTGAACACGCGCCACGGGGGGGCGAGCTAGGCTTATGATATCAAGTGCAGTAGTTGAAGTATTGCAGCACACAGAGGCTCACTGTCCCTCCCTCGACCGTACACTGAGAGTTCAGGCCGTTAAGGATATCGTTTGAATGAATGAATGACTTAAAGACACTTCTGGGGGATTTGACCGGAAACGTTGTGTTTTCTCTCCCCTCGCAGCTGCATCCCTTCTTCACTGGCCACGAGCTCAAAGAGACGGACGTGGCCACCTTCGTCACGGCCATCCTGGGGGACTGAGGGGCCGGAGGGAAGGGCCCCAGACCTTAAAGATATAAACAACAGCAACCAAACACATACGAACACACGAGCGCACACGCACGCGTTACACAAACCGAAAGCACCCATCACAAGTTAGCCGCTGTCACCCACTGTTTTAAGATGTGTGTCTGCCTGACCTCCACCCACCCACCACCTTTGACCCCCCCTCCCCCGGGCTCTGACCTCTGACCCCCAGGGTTGAATGGTCAGCCCTAGCCTGCCACCCCCCGCCCCCCACCCAGTCCCTGTTTTGCACAACAGGCTGCTTACCTACAACAGCCACTTGGGTGATGTTGATGATGATGATGATGTTGTTGTTGTTGTTGTTGATGATGTCAGTGCATTGGAGTATAGCCCTGTGAATGGTCGACTAAGCTGTTGTTGGTCTCTCTCTCTCTCTCTCTCTCTCTCGCGCTCTCGCTCTCTCTCGCTCTCTCGCTCTCATTATTTTTTTATGTTTGTGGTGGTTTTTTTCCGCTTCAAAGAATCTGAAGTAAGGAACAGAAAATGGCTCAGAAATATATATAAATATATATATAAGGTCTATATATTATATGACGAACGATCTACTTCTATTAACGTGTTATCTGGATGTATGTAGAAGTAATCAAGTGTTGCATTCGTTTCCTAATTGACTTGCATGTACAGAGTGTATCTATGGTGATATCTGGGCTCCAGTGGGTGTGTTTGCCCCGTGAGGCCCCTGGCAGCGGCTTCACTAGTGCAGGATGGCAGGGCCTGGCTCAACGGGCCCCGCGGTGGCCAAAAGCATGTACTGCACTCTTAATGGCTTCTCCGCTTGTACACAGCAGTGGTCTGCTCGGTGTTTAAAGGCTCTTGGTGCGTACGTGGGGTTGAGTGTGTGTGTGTGTGTGTGTGTGTGTGTGTGTGTGTGTGTGGGTGGGTGTATAACAGTGCATGCATATACGATGTGTTTCACACGTTTCTCATTTTTTTGTTGTTGTTGTTGTTGCGGCATTTGATGACGTTGCGTTGAGTCCCGAGAGCAAGGATCACCTCATCCCTCCTGTCCATCCTGAGCCAATCGCAAGCCCCGTACCCCCCCCTCTCCCCCCGTACCCCCTGTCCCCCCCACTCTACGTTCGAGATGAAAGCAACTGGAAAAATGTTAACTTAATTGATAATATTCATATTATTAATTTCATATTGTTTTGGTTCAGATTCAGTTTGTTTTGGTTTGTTGGATGAATTCGTGGGTTCTCTGCGAGCTCATCTACTGTTCAGTTGTTCTTATTTATTTAAGACGCCATGTTGTTTCTACGAGACCTCGCGGTCCAGGCGGCCGCCCTCGCCGCGGCGCTCCTGTGACGTTCGTTCCCCCCCCCCCCACACACACACACCACCCGGACCCCTCCCTCCCATGAGACTCCTCCCCTCAGAGTGTGACATCAGAGCCCTGGCTCTCGGGTGCTGCGTCTGTCGCTCGGTGACCACAGTGCCCCCCCATGGCCGGACAGAGCAGGACGGCCATCGGCCTCGGTAAGCCCCCCCTCCCCTCGCCCAGCGGGCCGCACCTCGTCCGTTGCCGTGGTTTCTTCCCGTTGCCGTGGTTTCGACCCGTTGCCGTGGTTTCGTCCCGTTGCCGTGTTCTCACGATGACTGCCGGTCGGTAGGCAGGATCCCCCCCTCCCCCCTCCCCCCTCCCCCAACACTACACATGCACTACTCTTAACGTCCAATTTGAAACGACGGAGGATGTGATTGGACGGCCAGCGAGAGCAAGCCGTGGTCGTTTGTCCTGGTCGTCGGGACAACGCGCTAGTACCCCGTTCTGCTCGATGAGGTCGTGGACCGCAGGAATCACACAGCCGCCCAATGGGAGGAGTTCTCTGTTACTCTGTATTAACAGATGTTTGTATCGCTGAAATATCTGCTGTCTGTTCATAGTGCGTCCTCGTTAGGAAGCGTTGCCCTGGTGTGTGTGTGTGTGTGTGTGTGTGTGTGTGTGTGTGTGTGTGTGTGTGTGTGTGTGTGTGTGTGTGTGTGTGTGTGTGTGTGTATCCCCTCCCCAACACACACATCCAAACCCATCTCAACGGTCACCTCTGTCAGAGGTGACCCCTCTCTCACCTCCAGCTCTGGGTACAACGCCACATAGGACATAGAGAAAGACTACACTCCCCTTTAAGAGCTGAGCCTCAGTGATTGTACATCCAGGACGCTCTCCCCTTGAAGAGCCTTCCTCTTCCCAGGCAGAGAGTGATAGTGTCCCTTCATCCTGGCCAAACCCTTCCATGTGTTTGAGGTCACTGCTCTGAACGGCCGGAGGCCTTAGCCGCAACAAAGATGAACGTGCAAATGTGTTCCCGCCAAAACCATGGCAGGACCGTAGCAGCTCTCAGCAGCATCAGAG
The DNA here is from genome assembly GCF_026213295.1 of Gadus chalcogrammus. Taxonomy (NCBI): domain Eukaryota; kingdom Metazoa; phylum Chordata; class Actinopteri; order Gadiformes; family Gadidae; genus Gadus; species Gadus chalcogrammus. The sequence goes on from NC_079429.1 coordinate 916,215, forward strand.
GGGAGGACGGGCTGACTGAACCCCGGTCAGGTAGAGGGGGACCCTCAGACCTGTGAACCATCGCCGGCCTTGTCGCACTTTGCGTGACAATTCTTCTTCTTTTTTTTCATCAGGGCATTTTTATTTGTTCGATTTTTCACTATTTTATACTTGTCAGACGGATATATTAAACAGAAGTGGACAAAACCAGACATGTTTGAAAAATTCCCCAATGTTTAGAAATGGCCCGGATGGAGCGACTTGATTTGCGGTGTGATGTCCGCCATTCCTCCTCCTCCTCCTCCTCTTCCTCCTCCTCTGTCTTGGCTAGAATGAGGTCCTGTCTATTCTTACCCGGCCAGCCCGCGAAAGCTCGACGCCATCTCTCTTTAAACGTGACGCTGTGATGACACTCATGCGTGCGTTTGTGCGTGCACACTTTCTCGACCAGTCACATTTCTTACACGAGTCCTACTCTAAAGCACACGCACACACAGTCATTTCCCACAACAGGCAGCCTGTGTGTGTGTGTGTGTGTGTGTGTGTGTGTGTGTGTGTGTGTGTGTGTGTGTGTGTGTGTGTGTGTGTGTGTGTGTGTGTGTGTGTGTGTGTGTGTGTGTGTGTGTGTGTGTGTGTGTGTGTGGGCGTCCTCGTACTGTTTTTATTTGTACCGTTTCTCCGTACGCGGCGGTCCGGTGGTTGTCGAGGAGCGTCGCCATGGCTACAGCCAGTTCTCAGTGTACTGACGTGTCTCTCAAGCCTCCGCTAAAGACTGACGACTGTTCATTTCGAGCCCAATGAATTTCTATGAATATTTTAAGATTGCTCAAACTGATTGTGTGTAATTGCAAAACCATGGAAATTCAATAAAAAAGAGGTATTTTTACACAAGACGTTGCGTGTCCCGGTCGTTCTTTCATGTGTCTTTGGTCGCCGGCCGTCTAGGCGTCGGAAATGGAAAGAATATTCTTTTGTTTTTGTTTTTTCGGCCCGATGGTAAAAGCCGGCGATCCGAGACGGGACGGTTTGTTCCCTGCGGCGGGAGAAACCGCGAGCCGGCGGAAGGCCAAAGAGATTCTATCACAAAGCACACACACACATATATATATATATATGGGGGGGGGGGAGGTGTCTGTGGTGCCTAATGCAGGGAGAATGTTCTATATTAAATTATACTTACACTCAGAGGCGTTCACCGCCTAGCCCAGCAGTGCCCTGTTCCAGACCATCTCGGGATTTGTACAGTAAACATGTTTTCATGTCTCTCAATAACTTTGGTCGAGATGGGACTCGAACCGGCACCCCAGCCCATGTGCAAACCAGAGACATGTTTGAAAAATTCCACATTGTTTAGAATGTTTAGAAACAGTACAGTGTGAACATCCACCTCCCAAACACTGTCCCTGGCGTGAGGAAGGCCCGGCCTGCGGCCGAGAGAGGCCTTGGTTTGGATGGGCGACCCTCAGACCAAAGCCTCCCATTATCTTCTTCAGATATAGAATTTTCACCAACGTTTATGTTTGCTTCCTTGGAAAAAATGATATCAGCAGAATAGTAAGTGGGACTCAATCTGTCTCAGTTCCTTATTTAAATGGAAAAGCAGCTATTTTTCTCGAGAATAAAAGGTAGCCTATATTTGAATGGAAGCGGGTCACATTGCTGTATTTATTCAAACCAACTGTAATGTTTAATTGACCCAAAAGTCAGTCAACTGCCTGAAATAATAGAAAAGCAAACACAATATTTTCCCCGCACATATATCAGTTTGTTTGTCGTAAAAGACGGTATAACTATCATTTGTATTGTGGTAGTTTCCCGCCCGTTTAAGTAAATCGAAACTTAAGACTCTTCTACAAATTCTTCACATTTAGGTTAAACAAAGGTTCCTGTGAACCCGATAACAGGAATTTGGGTTAGCTTTAGAGTACTGATGGTTTGGGCCAGTACTGACATCACACAGAGGGGGCGCTGTGGAGGTACTCATTAGCACTAAATAGCATCAGCTGAGGCTGCAGGTGGCTCCCAGGTTGTGAGACTGCATTGAGAGTCTCTGGAGGTGAGAATCGTAGGATTAACCCGCAAGGATTTGTTCAAGACACTGCTATGAGAGGAAGCTTGGTTGTAAATACACGATGGAGATGAACGCCTGGAATCAAGGCGCGGGCTGGTCACCTGGACTGACGGTTCACCCACCGAGACGAGGAGCCGGCGCAGAGTGTCACTGAGGGAGGGCTGTTCGCCTACGCGGGCTGTGGACCTGTGGTGAGTACCTCCCAACTAACCCCGTAGATAGGTGAGATTACGCTCACCCAGGGAAAGCTTAGGAACATACCTCAAGTTCATCTCATCGGGTAGGGACAGACCTTAGGTTACGGGCTGACTACCCAGAGGAACAACGAGCACGGCAGCTCGGCGGGAACAAGACGTTCTCCTGAACTGTTGAAGGACCGAAGGAAGAGAAGTTGAGGATCCTCACAGCCTGAGAGTGTCCAACCCACGAGCTGAAACCAACACATTCGAATGGAGAGCCATGCGATATTGGAAGCCTATGGTGGCATTTATTTAGCATAGTTGTGCATGTAACCTGACATTTATGATCAGACACGTCTGATGATCAGGTGTACCAAAGTTTGGATCATTTGGACCTTTGGTGGATTCCGAGAAAATCGTGATAGATTTCTCGACAGATCAATGACATATCCACAAATACTCTGTGAATACCTAATATTCCCCTCAATAACAATAGGTGTCCACAGATACTCTGAGTACCTAATAATCCCCTCAATAACAATAGGTATCAGATGCTCTGTGAGTACCTAATAAATACCAGACTCTCGTCGCAAACAAAGACCATAAGCAGCAGTAGAGGGAGGTGAGTAAACACAACACCAGGCGGGGAAGGAGAGGCTGAGGCACACATGGGGCAGCAACGCGTCACCGCAAGCGCACACACGCTAGCCCTGACCTCGCGGTAACACAAAACACACACACACACACGCGCAGAGAAACATGTGCGTGCACTCGCAGAGACACTCACACACACAGAAATATTTGCGTGCACAAAAAACACTCTCACACTTAAATTCATGCATGCACACACGTACACACACACACACACCCGTAAGACCACACAGACACACACGGCGACATGCGTCCCAGGGCCATGCACGTTGTGATGCGTTGTGTGTTTTGACGCACATCCCTCCCCCCCCCCTCTCCAGACGTGTTGGGGGTGGGTGGGGGGGGGTGGTATTATTAGCACCAGGGCCGTGTTCCACGCAATAACTTCCTTCCTCTGTCGCTCATCTCCGTGTTTCCCAGACGGCGCACACTTCACACCAGGCTCAAGTCCCCCCATCCGCCCCCCCCCCCACCACAACCACCACCACCACCACCTCCCCCACCCACCTCCACCCCGATCACACTCCCTCCACCCCTCTCCCCCCCCTCTCCCACCACCAGTCATCCACCCCCAACGTCCCAATCACAACCTCACCCTCCCCCCCTCCCCCCCCTCCCCCCGTCCTGCGGTTCACGAGGGCCGTACACAATTAAGGGGGAAACACACACTTGATTCCAATGCATCACCACACAAATCTTGTTTCCACATTTGGTGCGTGTGTGTGTTTATGCTTGTGTGTGTGCTTGTGTGTGTGCTTGTGTGTGTGCTTGTGTGTACTTGTGTTTATTTGACTGAGATTGTAAGGAGTTCAGTGGACCAAGATTTACAATCTTGGGCCACTGAAGGAGAAATTAACTCAATGAAACATTAAAGAAGTAAATATCAACTCGATTTGAAGTACAGGCCTGCACTGTATATCTGTTAACTGCTGTACCTAACTACTAGTATTTATTATTTCACCTGTGCGTATTCCCAGTGTAGGAAAAAATGTAATCACAGCTGGTTAAACAATTCAACAACACCTTTTGACCACAAACCTCAGGGCATGGAAAAAATAAATCTTCTGTCATCCTGTGCCGGAAAAGTACTTTTCAAGGTACTTCAAAGAAGTGGATTATTTAAGGGTGTGTGTGTGTGTGTGTGTGTGTGTGTGTGTGTGTGTGTGTGTGTGTGTGTGTGTGTGTGTGTGTGTGTGTGTGTGTGTGTGTGTGTGTGTGTGTGTGTGTGTGTGTGTGTGTGTGTGTGTGTGTGTGTGTGTGTGTGCGCTTACACACTCATAAGTACAAACTCATAAGTATGTAGGCCTACTTATGAGTTTGTGTGTTTGTGCTTACATGTGTGTGTGTTATTTACTTGTGTGTGTGTGTGTGGGTCACCCAGCCCCCAGGTCACCCCCCTGTACATGAGGCCAATCACGTGGATATCCGCCCTCCGACGGGCCGCGTCTCACGCCCGGTGGTATTTTTACCACGCTACAACCTGCTGCCGCGTGTGAACCAGGAATGTTGTTTTCTTCTCCGTCTCGGAGCGTCACTGGGCTTCCTCCTCTCGCTCTCGTCCGATTGCTGTCTCTCGCCCTGACGTTCATCCCACCGTGCGGAGATGGTCTTCGCTGCGCTGGACGGAGATTACAGCCAGCTGTTCCTGTCTGCTGCTTAGCGTTTCAGCCATCACACGTTCTCATGTGCACACACGCACCCACATACGCATTAAAACATATTTCCAAACACATGCATCATTCTTCTTTGCTGGCAAAGTGAAACAGACACTTTTTTCCAAACTCAGAGTTGGTAAGAGGCCTCAGCTGTTGGAGTTGAAGTAAATTGTCTCAAAATGATGTATTGAAATATCGTTAGAAATATAATCAAAGGCCCCCTTATTAATGAAGTACGGTCCTTTGCTCCGGTCTGTATGGAAACGAGTTGCCTAACCTCCAAGAGACTTCCTGGATCAATAAAGGTGGAAAGAAACCTGAAAGATAGTTATATTTAGTGATAGTATGTTTTACCGTGACTCATCCACATCGGCAGCAAATCACATGACTTCAGGTTGTATATAAAAAAGAAAGGTATAATTGATGTAGCCTACATTGGATTTTAGTTATCATCTTTACCAGTCAGCCTCTCCCCAGCTGCACCCTACCCTCCGGGCCGGTGGCGGTCCCAGCAGGTACTGGGCCGCGCTAACTCATGTTTAAATCCACATAGCGTGCATGCTATGTTGCCTTAGCGTGACCTGGTTTGAATTTCAGAATATAAGCGACTGGCTTCCCATACTGACAGCTGATGATGTCATGGAAACTCTGCTGACTGCACTTAAAAAAACGAAAAAAATGGAGAATGATTTGTAATGAAATGCAGCCCCCTTTGGGAGGGGGGGGGGGGGGGGGGGGGGTGAGAGTGGAAAGGGGGGGGGGGGGGGGGGTGGTAGGGTTTGGGTGGCGAGGAGGCTCGGGGGAGAGCAGGGGGGAGGAGGAAGGCTTGGGCGGGGGACTCACGGCCTGAACGTATACCTGAATTGAACCTCAACAGCTTTGGTTTTGATTTCATTGAACGCAGCCCGTTCTCTCGCACAAACAAAGCCATTGGAAACGCGTCTAAAAGCACTGATGAATGCATATGTAACCCACTTCCTGTTAGGGACTCTTATTCTGAAGGAGCAGAGCGGAAGTGTCTGCGTGTGGGTCACTGTTTTGACTGTGTTGGGAGCGCTGGAAATAAAGTGGATGGAGTTAACCCATTCTTCTTTATAACCCAAGTATCGGCAACAACAATAAGAATTTGTACATTCGATTAGTATTCATAGATTAGAAAACAAAAGGAGATCGTTAATACTTGGGGATAACATAGGCATGAATGAAACGCGCGT
>NC_079429.1:922063-952063 GCF_026213295.1 Gadus chalcogrammus
TTAGCCCACCTACACCACTCCCTCACCACCACCACCTCCACCAACACCACCCCCTCACCACCACCACCCCTTAACCCCCTCCGCCACCACCACCACCAACTCCACCATCACCACTGACACCACCACTGACACCACCACCGACACCACCACGACCACCACCTCCACCACCACGACCACCACCTCCACCACCACCACCACTGACACCACCACCACCTCTACCACCACCACTACCTCCACCACCAACCCTTCCACCACCAACACCACCACCAACACCACCACCTCCACCACCACCACCCGCTCCCGGACCACCCCTGCCTCCTCGAGGTCACGGCTTCGGCGTTGCTTTAAGATCATAACTCGTCTCATAAAAGTTTGGAGAGAGCGACTCTGAGCCAAAGCCAGACGCGGCCAGCTCCTTTTAATGGTGCAGGTTTATAATGAAACACTTTCTCCCCAAAGCCCTGACGTTATCCACACACACACACACACACACACACACACATGCGTGCGCATTAACCATGCACTCTATTCTACAGCCTGCCACTGTCCGGGGGGGGGGGGGGGCAGAGGATGAACCCCCCGTGTCACGGGCCAGCCCTCCACGCCGGTCTCACCGCCGTGTCCGCGGTGTTCCTCTCATAATGAATATTCCTCCTTCCTATTTGTTTCCTGACACCACTTGATGGATGGTCTCTGCTCCGTGTGGCTGCCGGCAGCAGATGTTTTGAGGTCACTCTGTTGCTGCTCGGCGTTCCGTAAGTGTTGACACTTGCGGGCTGGAGCCCGGCTTAACGAGGGGGCCGTGACATGGGCCCCGGCACGCAGGAAGCGGAGCCTCCAGGTCGCCCCGTCCATTCATGCTCTCGACCGGGCCCCCCGACTGCAGACCCGCGACCGGCTCGGGGGCGCTCCCAGTCCGCGCTCACCGTCTGAGATACCGCCACAACAACACCACGATCTCCCCTCGGAGGTTTTCAGCGGGAGAGTCCGGCGGCGATCCTATTCTGGGATGTTTACTTTGGAATGGCGGTCGCTGATTGCTGCACAGCTCTCTGGGCCGTGACTAATTCAGAGGCAGCAGTGCGTGGGGTCTGTCGGCGTCCCCCCCCCCCCCCCCCCCCCCCTCCCTGGTGCCAGTCCATTGGCTCCAGCTGCCACCGTCCCGGGACCCCCCCCCACACAGACGGTTCCGCCTCGTCTCTCCTGGATTCTTCTGATTAGCCCCCGAACAGTGCCATGTGGGGGCCGTTAGTCCGTCGTCTGGCACACAGACCCCCCTTTGAAGATCCCTCCCCCCGCTGCTGCACCTGGCCAGAGGAGACACCAGCCTGTGATGTCACTTCCTCCTGAGGGTCGGGGGGGGGGGGGGGGGGGGGGGGGGCTGCCTGTTGCATGATGGTGAGAAGATAAAAAACTATTCCCGTCTTTGAAGTGGAAATCCCTGAAACGTGACAGAAACAAAATCTCGGCAGAAACAAACGGCTGATTGATAAAACAGAGACAGGATTGGTCTTTGTGTGCGTGTGTCTGTTTCTGGCTTATCTGATGGGGATTCTGTTTTTACTAAACAAAGGTCAGTCAAGTGAGATGAATGAAGAAGGAGGATACAATTCAGCCCTGTTCCACGGCCTCTTGCAGTGCACACAAGATCCCAGACTGACAGAAGCATGGACACTGTATTTTAGACAGGTGGACAGGTTCTCCTATTAGCTGGAGCTATCGTCTTCACTTCGTCAAGCAGTATTGCTGACAGACAATGTCAGACAGGGGAGCTTGAATTGACAAGATGCCACGTGTTGAATAAACCGTTCCCCGCAACCCTGTTACATACATCCTCTCATCCAAAGAAGAGGTCTGCTGTGATTAATAACGCCGTTGTAGTCAGCCTTTCCTCCAGCAAGAGTCAAGGTTTGCGTTTTTACTATTCATCTGCTGCCATCTGCTGGCAGAGAGAGGGATGCGGGGTATTCCTGCATTTGTGGCCTGCTTCCTTGAGTTAAAAATGCTAATGCAAAGTCAGTCAAAAGCACTATGTAAGAAGATACTGGTGGACATACCCATCAGCATATAAACTCAACAATGTGTGTTTGAGTGGGCGGCTTGTGGCTCAGGAGGTAGAGCGGGTTGAATGGTAACAGAAGGTTGCTAGTTCGATCCCCGGCTCCTCATAGAGTGTCAAAAAAATCCCTGAGCAAGAACCTCACCCTCACTTCTCTTGACAAGCTGAATGTCGCCCTGCGCGGCTGACACGGACGTCGCCGGTGTGTGGATGTGTGTATGAATAGGTGAAGGTTAGGCAGTATTGTAAAGCGCTTTGAGCAGTTAGAAAAGCACCGTATAAATGAAGCCCATTTATGGAAACTGTAGGTGGATGTGAAATAGTTCGGGTGGAGTGAGGTTTGGTGAGCCAACCTCGTCAGAAGACAGTGGTATGGGATGATGAACAAGAGCAGGGTTGAGGCAGGGTTAGATGCAGAACAACTGGGTGTTATTTCCTTATCCTTCAGGTTGATTTTGATGCTTTATTTTGCATTCATTTCACCGTTCATCGATGGAAGTGGACCCAACATGGGGTCAGTTATTTCAACCCACTTTCTGAGAGACTTCCGAGGCGTGGCTTGCCATAGTTTAACGAAAGCCCGCCAACACCCCCACCCCCCCCCCCCCCCCTCAAGGCTTGTATTAGACGTCCAGGGTGCTTCCTACAGACGGGCAGCCCCCTGAGGCAGGGAACCAATGGGCAGAGGGGGCATTTCCTCCCGGAGACCCGGGATATAAAAAGGAGTCTGTTATGTTGAGCTGAGTGAGGGCCGACGGCTTTGGTACAGCTGTTAGCGTAGCAACGCTGCCCCCGGCCATGTGTGAGTGTGTGTGTGTGTGTGTGTGTGTGTGTGTGTGTGTGTGTGTGTGTGTGTGTGTGTGTGTGTGTGTGTGTGTGTGTGTGTGTGTGTGTGTGTGTGTGTGTGTGTGTCATTTGAATGTGTGCACGTGTTTTCTGTCATTCTGTGTTACAGTCTGTCAATGTGTGTGTGTGTGTGTGTGTGTGTGTGTGTGTGTGTGTGTGTGTGTGTGTGTGTGTGTGTGTGTGTGCGTGTGTGTGTGTGTGTGTATGTGTGTGTGTGTGTGTGTGTGTTTGTGTGTGTGCGTGTGTGTGTGTATGTGTGTGTGCGTGTGTGTGTGTGTAGGTCTGAGTATAGAGTTGGAAAACGTGAGTCATAAAGTGAAGCTGGTGGCATTAGGGCAGATACATGCCCACACACGTGTGTGTGTGTGTGTGTGTGTGTGTGTGTGTGTGTGTGTGTGTGTGTGTGTGTGTGTGTGTGTGTGTGTGTGTGTGTGTGTGTGTGTGTGTGTGTGTGTGTGTGTGTGTGTGTGTGTCTATGACAATCCCAGTTTCTAGCAACAGGTTCAGTACCTAATGAAGAGTGTGTTATGTATCCTTAAAAGCATGCATTTAAAGTATAAAGGTGATATGATTACCATTTAAAGGTGTCATCCCCTGAGAAACTGTTTAATCTTGTTCCTTTTGAAATACGATAGGTCACTTGGAGTTGCATATGCATGCTGAACGTGAAAATGTTCTTCTACCTCGATTGCCTGCATTAGCAAATGACAGAAAATAAGACGCATAAACAAGCAAATTCGAAAAGCCTCACCAACTGACGTCAGCAGGTGAATTAGTATTCATGGCCTCGCCCACCTTGGCCAGGTGACACAGAGCCCATCTCGGCAGGTAGGAGGTAACAGCAAGGTGCTTACATTGCGGAACAAGTTCGTGCGCGTGCTATTTGTGGTTATGCACGTTGCGTCTCTTGGCCAAGAAAGAAGAGTTGAGGAAGAAATGGTTGGATTGGTCGTTCATTCATTCAGTCACAGGGTATGGCGGGAACCGCGGTATAGTGCCCGGGCCGCGGTCAAGGTGAACGAATGTCCAATCCAACCATTTCTTCTCCTCTCCCTCCTTCTCCTCTCTCTCTCTCTCTCTCTCTCTCTCTCTCTCTCTCTCTCTCTCTCTCTCTCTCTCTCTCTCTCTCTCTCCCTCCTTCTCCTCTCTCCCTCTCTCTCTCTCTCTCTCTCTCTCTCTCTCTCTCTCTCTCTCTCTCTCTCTCTCTCTCTCTCTCTCTCCCTCCTTCTCCTCTCTCTCTCTCTCTCTCTCTCTCTCTCTCTCTCTCTCTCTCTCTCTCTCTCTCTCTCTCTCTCTCCCTCCTTCTCCTCTCTCTCTCTCTCTCTCTCTCTCTCTCTCTCTCTCTCTCTCTCTCTCTCTCTCTCTCTCTCTCTCTCTCTCTCTCTCTCTCTCTCTCTCTCTCTCTCTCTCTCTGTTGAATTGGTTTTATTACGGTGACGGAAAGTGCTGTTAGCCGATCAGAGGCGAGACATTTTCATGTCTTGAATATTCATGAGTAAGAGTCCAAATCATGTCGTTCCTACCCGCCCCTCTCCTCCACCACACTAGGACAGCGTGAAACAGAAGCACCAGAGCATTTTTTTGTCACCAAAACCGACTCACAGGGCATTCATTGCTACCATATGACCACCGCAAAATGTATCCAAAAACGATGCAATGACAGCCTTAAAGGGAATTCCTACGGAAAGAACAGACGTTTCCTCAGAATCCACAGTAGGACTTTAGTATCAGCAGTGCACGCAATATAACGGATAGAAGGGAATGCGGTAGGGAATGATAGTTTCTCTGCACTAAGGAGCCCAGAGTCAGGTAAAGCCCCATGGAGGCATTGCATTCTGTTTGGGAACAGGCTCAGGGGGAAATTAAAGTGGTGGACACAGATTAGCCAAACAAACCAAACAAAAGACAGAGGATAACTTTGCATGCACCATGACGTACATCGGAGGCCGAAGCCAAGCGGACATACAAAAAAAAGAAAAAGGAAATCTTTTTTTCCACGTTCCAGTCCAGGAGGTGGCGGTAACGCGCCCTGATGGTGGCGTTAACGCTCAATAACGTCGCCGACAAGCGAGAAGAAGAATCCATTTGTTTACGGAAGTAGATATCCTGCATGTTATTCTTCGGCCCGCTCTGTGTCACCGTTGTGTCTGTTAAACAACGGCTTGGTTTATTATTTGAATTCAAATACAAATGAATTGCAAAAACGACGGGGTGCCATTTCATCTAGGCTAGCTAGGTGTCTTTAACTTCGTCAACGTGGTTGCAAACTCATTCCATCTGGCAGCATTGTGGTCGAGCCCGTACATCCATCACATTTACTCTGTTATAAACCTGAACGTCACGTGTCAGTGAGTATATAAACAATGCAACGACTACTGTTCATGCTATGACGCCACTCATATGGCGTCATCGCTAGTATCATCACGCATTCTGTACGTCAGGCGTCCTCTCCTCTTCATCCCTCTCGACAGCTCGGAGGAGAACGGATGGACTTCACGGAGACCTACGGCGACACGGTGTCGAGCGTGGCCGCAGCCGCGCGCTCGGGCTGCCGGGAGCGCGTCCGCAGGCTGATCGCCGAGGGCTGCGTGATTGACAGCCGGGACAACCGCGGCTGGACGGCGCTGCACGAGGCCGCGGCAGCCGGTGCCAAAGACTGCGTGCGCGAAATCGTGTCTGCAGCCTGTGAGTCCTGTTAAACGAATCTGTAACTATACCGGTTTTATTTTGTGCACATCAAATATGTAATGTAACATTTTTTAATTCATTATAGTAGGATCCATCATGTGCCTTTCCCTGCAGAGCAGTCCTTTAACTAAAGTCCCCGTTTCTCTGGCTGTCTGCAGCGGGCTCCGCTGGCGGTCTGCGCGCGTTTGTGAACGCCGAGACGCACGAAGGGGAGTCTGCGCTGTTCTTGGCAGCGCAGCGGGGACACCTGGCGGTGGTGCGACTCCTCTTGAAAGCACACGCCAATATTGACCAGTCCACGAACGACCTCTCCTCTCCTCTCTATGCAGGTAACATAACAGACTGCTTACACTAACCCGACCCCGGTTACCATCATGGCATGTCTATAGGGATAAAGTCTGATGGTAATCATGTGTTAACGACCCTGCCAAGCCGGGTTTTCCTCCTGCGTGTTTGATGACCATAAGCCCACGAGTTTAGAAAAGGGCACTGCGTATTTGTTTCTTGTTTCAATGCCCAATCCCTCTCCACGAGTCGCGATTCATTTATTAAAAATAGCTAAAACATGTCTTCAATAGGAACAAGATTAGAAAAACCTCCAATAACAGGGACATTGAGTTCGGTGTCTGTTTGGCACTCCACTGTGCTCTGCGACCAATCAGCCGGCTCCTTTCTCTCCTAGCCGTGGACGGTGGTCACAAGGAGGTCGTCCAGCTGTTGGTCAGCAGGGGGGCCGAGGTCAACGGCACGCACACGGCCTGTCGATGGACCTGCCTCCACCACGCCGTCTACAAGGTGAGGGGGACACACAGAGACTGGGGACAGTGAATGAGGCTCCACTGAGTCTAATGCACGCCGTTGTGTACTTAGATTCAGGGCAGTTAGCTGACGTTTTGGTCCAACCCGACTTACATTCATGCACAAATCCGCTCCCCGACGGCCGAGTCACCCCCACACAGCGACAGCCAGCTGGTCAGCAGCAGTCAGGGTGAGGCGTCTCGCTCAGGGACACCTCGACGCTCAGCTAGGAGGAGCCGGGGATCGAACCAGCGACCTTCCAGGTACGAGTCAACCCGCTCGCCCTCCTCAGCCACTGTGTGTGTTCCCTCCCCCCCCCCCCCCCAGGGCTACAGGGAGATTGTGGCTGTTCTCATCGGCGTGGCTCGCCTGGAGGCGGTGGACGACCACAGCATCACGCCCCTCTTCGTGGCAGCGCAGTACGGCCGCCGCAGGTGCCTGGAGGCGCTCATTGGAGCAGGTCAGCCAGCGACTCATCGGGGGGGGGGGTCTGTGGTAAATGTCCTGGCGTTTGGCATTGACGTAGATATTTAATCTTTCGTATATAAAGATAGATAGAAACTTTATTAACCCCCTGAGGGGAAGTACCTTTGTTACACAGGCCGAGCAGCAGTGGGACAACACGGGATAAGATCAAATACAATAATACGAAAAATAATAATCGCTACAAAAACAATAGGGATCCAACCTGTTGGCTTGGACCCCTAATAAGAATACTAATGAAAAACAAAAATAGACGTTAAAGTAAATGCTAAAGTAAATGCTTAAATAAAGACAAACAGGGCAAACCAAACAGACGGTATAAATATTATATTTTTTTATATAATATTTATATTTATATGAATAATTCAGTGTATATTCCACGGGGAGGCTATGCAGAGTCTCTGAGTCTGGGGTCGTCTGCGGGGGCGGGGGCCCCGGACTGGGAGCTGACTGAACGCGAGTCGACTGACTGTTCTCCGGGTTCCTGTAGGGGCCAACGTCAACACCCAGGCGGCAGACCTGGCCACGCCGCTGATGCTGGCGTCCCAGGAGGGCCACGAGGGCTGCGTGGAGGTCCTGGTGCAGCACGGGGCGGACCCCAACCTGGCCTGCAGCCGCGACTGGCCCCAGCTGCCCATCCACGCCGCCGCCGAGTTCGGCCACCGCCGGTACTGAGCCCCGTTCAGCGCTGGGGCCCGAGCAAAAGAGGGATTCCCAACTAAGTTTAGATCATGTAATCCGATCTTACATCTGACCTGGATCAAACCTGCCCTTTGGGTTTTTCAAAACGTCGAACTAGGTTTGGGATCTATTTGATCCGAAAGAACAGGATTATCCTGATCCCATCGGAAGGGTGGATTCCTTTGGTTATCCTTAAATTTGGTGTTTGGATCACAGTGATCCAATCGAATGTTCCTTTATAAACTGGCATGCAAGTAAAATGGATCAGGTGATCCTGGATGGCAAAACAATTCCAAATCCGGATCAATTTGATCCAGATTAAATTTTCTGAAAAACGTGGCCCAGGTTCTCTGAGTCAGCCGGTACTGAACCCCATTCAGCCGCAGGCTCTCTGGGGTTCAGGTGGTCGTGTTGGAGGGAAATGGCTCTTAAAGCACTGTGCACTGTGCACTGCTAAAGTACACATCACATGGTCAGTAGTAAACCTCTAGAAGTCCCCTAAAGACGGCGTCCTTGACGGCGCGAGGCCTGTGATTGGATGCCTGTTGCGGTGTGGTAACGGTTAATCATTTGATTCTGATGTAACGTAAGGGACGTAGCAGTGTGTAAACCGTTGCGGCTTTAAGCTGACGGCAGAACGGTGACCTGACGCCGGCCCTGATGTCCTCCCCCAGGATCCTGGAGAGGCTGATCGCCATCACGGACCGCGCCTGCGACCGCGGGGAGGGCCGGGTCAGCCCGCTCTACATGGCCGTGAGGAAGCCCAGTCCGAGCGTCGGGCTGCTGCTGAGGGAGGGGTACAGCCCAGACGCCCAGGACTGCACCCCCATCCTGGGCCTCCGCTCCCCTCTGGCCTTCGCCTTATCGCTCTCCCCCGACCGGCGCTGCAGGTGTGTGGGCCCTGCCCTACAGTCACAGTCACATTCTGGGCCTTTTGTCCAAAGCGACTTACAATCAGTACAGTTGTCAGAAGGAGAGAAACAACAAAGTATCTTTGTCGGTGCAGTAAGGATGTTCATAGAACCAAGTGCCGAGCACTAACCATCACTAGGTTAACCCATTCCCCGTGTACAACAGAGATAGCTAGGATAAGATGCTACACAATGCTAAGTACTATTTAAGCAGGACGTACAATAAGTGTGTACATTAAGTGCCAGGACGTACAGAATCCAATATACCACCCTCAGTGTGACTCCCTCTGTCCCCTGCAGTGTACCCGTGGGGGCAGAGACTGGTGGGGGGGGGGGGGGCGGATTGGTTCCTCAGGTGATGTCGTTCACCTTGGCGGGCTTGGCCTGCAGGCCTTATATGTTTCACCCTATCTGTCTCCCTGTCTCCCTCACCAGTAGTCGGGCTGTTAGACTTATTCATCAGCTTTGGCCTTTGTTTACACGCCATGCATTGATACAGTGATGGGAACAACGGCACTTTTTTCAGTAATGTCCGACCAACCAGATCTCTAAGCCGAGCGGCAAAGCTTTACTTGAACTGTTCTTCCTTGGTTAGTGGGCACGAGACAATCCCATAATTGATGACAAAGAATTGGCTGAGCTAGGGTAACATTTCATGCTAAGCCAATCGGAGGTAGAGTCGGGCGGTTGTCGTTTTAATGTACTTGAAAGTATCGCAATAGTTACAGTACCCAACAGTAACTAGTTACTTTAGTAATTTGTAACTCATTTCAGTAATTCATTTAGTTTCTTTTTTAAAGTAGCCTGCCCAACCCTGTCCATTTATCACTGTGACTATAATGACATTAAAGTCTTTCGGTGTCCTTGGACGTCTTGAGGAGTGCG
Organism: Gadus chalcogrammus; assembly: GCF_026213295.1. NCBI lineage: Eukaryota > Metazoa > Chordata > Actinopteri > Gadiformes > Gadidae > Gadus > Gadus chalcogrammus. The sequence goes on from NC_079429.1 coordinate 931,415, forward strand.
ATCCAGTTAACCACCGTCTCCTTAAACCTCAGTGAGTCGGTGAGGCTGCTGGTGGCCGCGGGCGCCCGTCTGGACGAGGACCCCTGGATGCACGCCCTGGCCCTGGGGAACACGGAGCTGTTGAGGCTCATACTGAGTCACAGGGGGCTGCCCGGTCCGGGGGCCCCAGAGGGGAGGACCGGGGCCCCCGGTGCGGTGTTAAGCCTACAGGAGCTCAGAGGGCTGGTGTGTGTGGCCCTCAGCGCGGTGCGAAGCGCCCCCTGCTGGCTGCCCCTGCTGCTGCGGGCCGGACTGGACCCTTCTCTCCTGCTGCAGCCCAACATGTAGGTCCTTCGCGGCTAGCTTCTCTTGAGCGGCTGGAGACGCAGGAGCCAGGTCTCTTGTTGTTGTTGTTGTTGTTGTTGCTCAGCTCCATTGTTTTCTGCTGAGGGTTTACGTTGGCGGACGGTGCTGAGGTATGAACCAGATCCAGGCCTGTATACGTATTAAGGCCCAATACCCCTTACCACTCTTCCCCTTCCCCCTTCCCCTTACCCCTTCCCCTTACCCCTTCAAAACAAGGGGGAGGGGTAAGGGGAAGACAATGGGAATGAATGGGATTGGGCCTATATATGGGGCCTAAATCCTATCGGGGGCCCCTTTCGATCACAGTGCACAGAGTAGAATCAGACCTATGTTGCAGACATCCGTAAAAACAAAAAAATCTGCCTGCAATTGTCTTTCAATCCCTTCTCTCTCGGCCTCTTCCACAACACCGGCTTGACAATGTGTCTTCCTTTGGCAACGCCGTGTTGTGCTTTGGCAGGCTCCAGGAAGCAGACGGTGATGTGTTGAACTACCTTCTGGCGTTTGTGAACTGGTCCACTCTGAGTCCGCCCCTGAGGCGCGTTCTGGACCTCAGGCTGGAGGAGCGGTCCTGGTCGCCTCACGACCGTTACGGTACGGGGACGCACAGCGGGTTGAAGCACTCCTCCTCCTGCTCCATTGTGGAGCGTCAATAACTTCCTCTCCCTCCCCCCGTCTCCCCCCCACCCCTCTCCCTCTCCCTTCCTCCCTCCCTCTCCCTCCCTCCGTCTCCCCCCACCCCTCTCCCTCTCCCATCCTCCCTCCCTCTCCCCCCCCCCGTCTCCCCCCACCCCTCTCCCTCTGCTCGGCCCCCCCCTCTCCTCCCGCTAACCTTCCCTCCCCTCTCTCCCCCTCTCTCCGGCCCCCCCCGCTCATCCCTCCCCCCCCTCTCTCCGCCCTCTCCCCCCGGCCCCCTCCCTCTCCTCCCCCCACCCCGCTCCTCCCTCCGTCCCACCCACTCCCCTCCATCGCCTCCCCGCCACCCGCCTCTCGCCCCCCCCCCCCTCTCCCTCCCTCCCCCCCCCCCCCTCTCCCTCCATCTCCCCCTCCCTCTCCCCCCCACCCCTCTCCCCCCCACCCCTCCATCTCCCCCCCCCCCCCCCTCCCCCCGGTCAGAGTCCGTCCCGTGTCTGTCTCACCTGTGCAGGCTGGCGGTCAGTGAGGTCGTGGGTCGTCCGGCTCTGCGCACGGCGGCGGCCGTCCAGCAGCTGCCGGTGCCCCCCCTCCTCCAGCGCTACCTCCGCTACGCCGAGGTCCCGCCTCCCCCGGGCGCCCCAGGCTCCGCCCCCCTGCCGCTAGTGTCCGACCTGACGGAGGAATACCGTCACACCCACACGCACAGACATGTTGTATGAAGACCTAATAAAAGGTTTAGATTGTCCTGTTGGTTGTTTTCCTTTCCAACGATGGCCGCTGTCTGGTTAACTGAAGTAGAACACTTTGAGGGATTTGCCACAATGCTGGGGTCGGCTACATGCTGATTCTTTGTCTTGTCTCTTCTCTTTATCGATGGCATTCTTGTTTAAAAATGTGGAATATTTATCAGCTGTAGTAGGAAATACTTTCTATTTACCCAAATATTTATATTTATTTAGAAAAATTTATTTACATAATGTTTACATTTATATGACTGAACACATGTTGTAATGAAGGACACAATCGTTGTTTTTTGTGTGTAATGAACTGCAAGTATGCATGTTGTCTGCTAATTTATGTATGCAATAAGTCAATATGCTCCTGCATGCAACATTATACATCAAGGTCAGTAATCCGTTATTATTTAAGACTACTCTTGTCATGCAGATCATTTCCTTGCAGCGCAGTTAAGATATTACAATTTATTATGCTATCAGTTAACAAAGACGTTGAAAGATGGCGCGATCTACGAGAAAGTCGCAAAGGAACGTTCCTTCGTGCCAAGCCGCGACCGAACCGATTTGACCGTGGTGAAGCTAGTTTTGTGTTGGGAATTCGACAGCTATTCGGATATTAATTTCCTATGGAAAATTGCTTTTTGCTCAATAGCTTCCGAATTATGGCGGCCAGACACCCAGACCGATGCAGACCTGTCATGCTATGTGGTACTAACAAGACACCTCACTAAAAATTCATATTATACACCTCCAATTTTATTTAAATTTTTTAAAAATCCCATTAATTTCCTATGGAAAAAGCCTTTTTGCTCAATAGCTTCCGAGTTATGAGATCCAGACACCCCAGACCAATGCAGACCTGTCCTGCTATGTGGTATAAGGCACACCACACTATATGTCTTGCAGGCCATTTTCCCAAAATTCCAATTCTGTCCTTATCAGTTGCACATAACTCCTGTCTACTTGTTACCTTTCAAATTTAGAATGGATTATCAAGTTTTCCTTTCTTTTTCTTTTTTTTTATCAGCCAAAGTCCGCATTTTCATGCAGGGGCCGCATTTTTTCAAATATGCCGCACTTTCACCTCATAAATCTCCGATTTCCGTGCAAAATATGCGGGGCTTGCATGAATTCATAATCCATGCATTATCGTTGCAAAAAAGTCACATATATCTTAGCAGAAAGTTGAAAAATGTTGCGTTTACTTCACACGAGAGCAGCCATTTTCCCCTGTTGCCATGGGAACGTTATGAAGTGATGTAATTACGCGACGTTAAAGTAATCAAAGTTCCCGCAATTTTTGGAAGTTCCCGCAATTTCATTGCATAAATATGCTGCATATTTCATAGCATTGTTTAAGATAACGTGTTGCATACTCAAGGATTTTTGGCCGCAACAATCACCAAAAAAACGCCGCATTTTTCTGGAGGGACTGGTCAGAGGTTCTGCTATAGAAAACAGATATTGCCATACAAATATGTATTTTCTCTGTAATTTCTGTATTATTTTTTATGATTTTTATAACCCAAACAACTCCAACAAAGTGATTTGTTATAATACTATTTGCAAATTGTTGCCCTCTTCCTTCATATTTCATTAATGTTTCATACGGACTCTTACTGACATTTTAATGGCCAACATTCTGTATCAGCATGTTCCTAAAGGTATGTACAAGGACTAGTAGGTGGAGGAGCACAGTGTGTGTGTGTGTGTGTGTGTATTATTATTATACGATAAATCATATCGTATAATAATAATAATAATAAATGAAATTGATATAGCGCTTAATATGGTACACTAAGACGCTTACGCCCTGTGCCCACTACCTCCGTCCGTTGACTGATCCCCATTGACTTTAATGGGGACGGACGCGCAATGCATTGTGGATCCGTTCGTTCCCTTGGAGCCTTCGGCTCCGTCAAAAAGTTGAAAAATGTTCGACTTTTTCGGCAGCGACGGATCCGTCATCCAATCAGATCGCGTATGCAAATTTAAGCACTGTGACGCGACTCGGGCTCTGACGATACTGGAAAGCGGGAAAGCGGGTCATCTTGCATCGCAACAAGCAGGAAGAAGCGGGAAGAACCCGGCGAAGCGATTTGATTGGCTGACGGATGCCTCCGCAAAGACTACTCCCCCATCCATCAGCCACGCCTTCCCACGTCCGTTGACTGACGGTGCAGTGGGCACGAGGCGTTAGTCTACCATTGACTTAGTACCCCACCACTCTCCTCTCTCCCCCCAAGTGTCCCGAGTTGGACACTGCAAGGCATCTGGTTTTGCACCTCCTTTTTTACTTTAATGTTTTCAAAGTGCCTCATTAGGGAAAAAGCCGTTTCCCTTTGGAAATGAATGGGATTCATAAAATATTTAAATAAAATAGGGGGTGCAAAATATGAATTTTTAGTGAGGTGTATCTTGTTAGTACCACATAGCAGGACAGGTCTGCATTGGTCTGGGGTGTCTGGGACCCATTACTCGGAACCTATTGAGCAAAAAGCCGTTTTCCATAGGAAATGAATATCCGAATATCTGTCGAATAACCAACATCAAACTAACTTCACTGTACCGGACCGGTGTTGCACCGAATTCTGCGACCCACCGAAAATGTGACCCCAGGGGGCGCTGTTGCACATTTTCTGCAACATGCACGTGTGCATTATAACAAAAACATAAATAAAACATTAGATATCGGTTGGTCTCTCTTTTCTTGATACTAAAATTAATTCTAAACAGAATTTTACACAGTAGGCTAGCCTGTAATAGGAAATGCTCAAAGGTAAATCAGCGTTTTATGGGTAAAGAAGCACCGGTGAAGGACCGTACTAAAAGCCCTATCCATTGTATGGGTCTGTTAAATGCTAATCAAATGTATCTATGAAGCACCTTTAATAAAAAGGTAATTGGTTGGGGGAGATCTTATGTTTTATGTATGTTTTTGTCATGCCTGTCTGCGCTTCAAACTCGTGCATATTGCAGAAAATATGCAACACCGCCCCCTGGGGTCACACCTTTCGGTGGGTCGCAGAATTCGGTGGAGGAGCGATCATGGATGGGTCCGTCCTATGCACCGAAACTTTTTACAATGCAACAAAATATTTAAAGAGCATAATGCTATTATGCACAGAAAATATAACAGTATATTACTCAGTCATTTGTATTAGGTTAAACAAGGATTTGATAACGTTTTTCATTTAAGGACCACCCACAATTGGTCTGGCCCATACAGAACTGGAATCCTGACGCCGTGCCTGGGCGGAAGTAGCGAAGCGAAAACCGAGCGCCTCTCGTTCTCGCTGGCGTAAAAACATTGCGATTTATTAAACAAACCGGAGGACGACACGGCGGAGACATGTCTTAATGTCTTTTATACGTAAGTGTTTTCTGCACCGCGACCCGTCGTAGTGTTGTGAAGCCTGCTGCCGTGCGGTCACTGGTAACCCCACATTATTATAATATATCATAATAACAGTCAGTGATCACACTCATTGCTATGTGTCATAGTAATATAGAGTGATACAACTCGTTATTATAATGTATCATAATTATATACAGTGATCCCACTCATTATTGTTATCATGGTCGGTTTGCAGGTAAGGGTAACCGCACAACAGGGGTCTGAGGCGTAGCTGCAGTGTGGTCGGTGACTTGGACCTTATTATGTGTAGGCTATCATTAAATATATAGAGATTACACTTTCACCCTTACATACACGGTGTTGTGGTGTTATAACCTTTATTATTCCTGCAGGGTCACCCATACAAACCCGGTGTTGTGATGTCTGCCTCCTGTGACTGGTACATTAGTATTATATAAATCATCACTGCAGGGTCAACCATAAACACGCTGCTCCGGTACATTTTGATACTATCTTTACGGCGGGGTCAACCATTGATAAACGCTGCTCTGATACATTATTATTATTAATTATCATTACTGCAGGGTCAACCATTAATACATGGTGTTGTGATCTCAGCCTGCTATTATAATATTACTGCAGGGTCAAACATCAACACACGGAAGCTACGGTTCATTATTATTATATCATTACTACAGGGTCAACCATAAGCACACGGTGCTCTGGGACATCTGATTATATGTCATCAACCTTTTAACCGTAAAACCCTGTTGTGGAGCCTTACTGCCTGCCGGCTGCCAGCGAGGACGTTGCGACCTCGCAGTTCCCTGTTCATGAAGATATAATCCAAATATATGACTTATTATTATCTTATCTGATTGTGTTTTATGGTTATTGAATCAACTATAGTGCACCTCTATTGGCAGTTTGTGTGTTTCAGCATGCCTTTGGTTTGGTATGTGTGCATTTCTGTGAGGAAAACTGAACGTCCTCTTAATGGCTTGGATGGTGTTGTGGAATCGGCGTAATTACTCAAATGCATTTGATTTTGTTTTGCTTTGGTGTTGACTCAGCCTGTGGAGATGTATCTAATTCTGGATCTTCAGTTGCCAGTTACCAGATATAACACAGTGGTTGTTGATCTACAATCTAATAATGCATGCAGAGCTAGACATGTTGATCTACAATCTAATTATGCATGCAGAGCTAGACATGTAGATCTACAATCTAATAATGCATGCAGCTCTAGGCATGTTGTGGATCTACAATCTAATAATGCATGCAGAGGTGTTGATCTACAATCTAATAAGGCATGCAGAGATAGACGTGTTGTTGTTCTAGAATCTAATAATGCATGCAGCTCTAGGCATGTTGTTGATCAATAATCGCATAATGCATCACAGCCCTACGTGTTGTGGATCTATAATATAATAATGCAATATAGCTCTGTTTTATCTATAATCAATGAATGCATCTGAGCTCTACATGTTCTATCTATAATCAGATAATACATCGCTCTACGTGTTGTGGATCTATAATCAAATAATGTATCATGTTGTTGATACATGGGTCTTAAATATAGAACATTATTAGATATATAATCGAATAATGCATCAGAACTCAACATGTTGTTAGGGTTAGGTTTTACGTGTTGTGGATCTGCATCAATACTCCAGCGACCACAGTGAGTACATCACACACAGTGAACCTGAGCAAGTGGCTCCAAAGTAAATAGCGTTGAGTCGTGTAGGTGAACCATCCAAACAGCCCCCTACTGGGCTAGACTGGGACAGCAGAATGGCCCCAGCCTTCTGGCCCACAACAATCCTGGGAGACCAAATATGTGCGTCTCACACGTTGTGTCAGACAACACATGAATGATAACAGAGGAAGGGGCCTTTAGTCACTATGCTTCTACACTCTGGAATCCCCTACCTGCTGAATTAAGATCTTCTGAATCAGTAAACTCATTTAAAAGCAGACTAATAACCAATTTATTTAGTTAAATGTAAGGCCTTTCCAATGTAGTGGGTTTTCTTGATTTTTTTTTAAATTTTCTATCTCATTCTGATTTTATACTATTATCATTTTAACTTGAATGTATCCATCATTTAAATCCTATCGTCTCTTTTGTCTATTCAAACCACTCTATGGTTGGTAGGGTTTTTCTATGTTATTCCTAAGAGCGCATCGCGTCTGTGTATAGCATATGAAATGTGCTATACACATAAACTAGGCTTGAATGAAAATCATAGACAAACAACACAGACATCCTAATGGAGGACGGATACATCTTACAAAACAACATAATGCGGAAACCATAACCAAGGACTGATCCTACACACGCCTCGCTAGCATGTACAGCACACGGCAGCATCAGACGAAAGGAGAGATCTTCCCCTTCTTATCTGGTGTATTTTGGGGGGAGTTGAACTGATAATCCATAAGCGGTTCTTATTAATGTTGACTCATCACTGAGCGATCATCAGTGATACCTGGATGCCATTCGTTACGCGTAGAGGTCATACAGTTCACACATGAGGTGGACTGGGCTGTGTTTCAAACACAGCAATTGCTTTGCTTCCCTTGCAGAAATGTGTGATGAAATAGATAAAACAAAAGTCTTAACCACAATTTTGCAGATTTGCTATTTATGCTTAATGAGAGCACTGACCGAAAGGCGTCAGACTTCCGATATCCGATATATGATATATTCCTGTTTTATGGGCTGGTCATAGCAACCAAGTAGAAGGTCAGATGGGCAGTCCAGCCTTGATCACCTAGAATGTATTAGTTATTATTTCATTGTTCTTTTTTCTTATTGACTGTCTTTTAACATACCGATGATTATCAAACACACTAACCGATGTTTCTGGCTGCAGCTGAGGCCAGCATTAGGGAGACCACGTCCCGTCCGTTCGTGATCCACATGAGGGATGCGGAGAGCATGCAGCCCCCCTACAGAAGGGGTGCTGGGGTGTGGAACCAAACCAAGAGCCTCCTCTACAAGAACGTTCTGATCAAATGGAGGACCAAGCAGCAGAGTCTCCAGGTGGGTCCGGGGGTCAATGCTTCTGGCCTGGGCACCGTGGATGAAATATGGACGAAACAAATCACACTAGGCATTAACATCCCACATCTACATTTATATTTAGGGGATTTAGCAGACGCTTTTATCCAAAGCCACCTACATTAAGAATATTTGTCAGAAGGAAGAGAAACCACCATATTTCGCGGACCACACAGTAATGATGAACCAAGTGCCACTAACAAAGCACAACAGACCCAAATGCATGACTTTTAGATTTCGTTTGAATGCGTTGCATGAATGATATTTGTGTCCCAGGCCTGTTCACCCTTTATGCCTCCCTCGCTGCCTTGACCCTCCCCGCTGCTTCTGAACCCATGCATCTTTCATTTGGATTTGGGTTTCACTGATGCATCTTTCATGTGTTTCTGTTTAATTGTCTTTCGCGGGGGGGGGTTCTTCCTGGCCTGCTGGATTGTAACTGGTGCTGGTAATGCAGCTCGTAGGAGTGAGTCCAGCACTTCAACAGGCGTTTAGCCTGGGGTGCTCGTGGTTGTTTCCCATCTACTGTATCTCTGGCACAGACCCTATCCACGTAAGGCTGTGGTGTCACTGTTCAGTGGGCGAGCAGACGTTACGCATAAGGAGTTAAAGTCGTTCTTATGGACCACTCAGAGAGAGAGAGAGAGAGAGAGAGAGAGGAGAGAGAGAGAGAGAGAGAGAGAGAGAGAGAGAGAGAGAGAGAGAGAGAGAGAGAGAGAGAGAGAGAGAGGAGAGAGAGAGAGAGAGAGAGAGAGAGAGAGAGAGAGAGAGAGAGAGAGAGAGAGAGAGAGAGAGAGAGAGAGAGAGAGAGAGAGAGAGAGAGAGAGAGAGAGAGAGAGAGAGAGGTCACAAAAAAATTGCTTGTGTCATACACACATTGACACTCGGCGAGACCTACAACCTAGTCATCATACACCTTGTCCTTTCTTGCAAACTAAGCCAATACCTTTTATAAACCGGTGGCTTGGTTATTGTACAACTTTGGGTCAAGAAGTGGAATGTGCTTTTGAACTTCAGATCACCCGATCACGCTGGTGTTTGACACACACACACACACACACACACACACACACACACACACACACACACACACACACACACACACACACACACACACACACACACACACAGAGACACATACATGCACTGGTATGTTGTGCCCCCTTTTCCTTTTCCCTTTTATCTAGGGCTCTTATTGGCCTTGCCAGGTTGGCATCCCGACATTTCCCCTTTTCCGGTCCAATCAGGGTGTAGATCCTGACTGGACTCTGCTGGTTGACCTGAGCCCCAGACCTCGTATTGTCCAAAGCCGTTCAACAGGTTGTGTGTTCAGGCTGAAAGGGTTCCAGTTGTTCGAGGCCCAGGGAGTGGCACTCTGGTCCTTCGTCACACACTTCATGTGAGGGTGGCGAGGGCAGTCCTTGGAAATGAGTGGTGTTAGAATAGCATATCAGGGGCTTTAGGCTAGGGGATTATGTTTAAAGCATACAGCTTATATGGGAACATGTTCCACTCGAGTTAACCTCCAAACTGGATTACAATGATGCATTGTAATCAATAATAGACAATCATCACTTATAGACAAGAAGTGATAGTTGCCGTAGATTCACTGTACCACATTTAAACACGATTGAAATGTAATGTTGGCTTAGCACAGAAGGCAGAGCGGGATGACTTGTAACCGGAAGGTTGCTAGTTCGTTCCGGGCTCCTCCTAGATGAGTCTTGAGGTTCCCTGAGCAGTACACCTCACCCTACCTGCTCCTGACCAGCTGGCCGTCGCCCTGCGTGGCTGACGCCGCCGTCGGTGTGTGACTGTGTGTGAATGCTTTGGGTAAAAGCGTCCGCTAACTGCCCTCAGTGTCAACGTTCCTGGAAGCCGCCTGGTGCTTCAGGCTGATGTGTTCTCTGTCTGCAGGAGCTGATCCTGCCCCTGCTGCTGCTGGCCCTGCTGATCCTCATCAGCATCCTGAACCCCCATGTCTACTACAGCAGCATCTCCACCATGGAGCTGGAGCGCGAGGACCACTACTTCCTCAAGGGGCTGGGCTACACACCCATCACCAACGTCACCACCCACATCATGGAGGAGGTGGCCCAGGAAATGCGTGAGAGCTGCTCTGTTACTGTACCCCCGTGTGTGTGTGTGTGTGTGTGTGTGTGTGTGTGTGTGTGTGTGTGTGTGTGTGTGTGTGTGTGTGTGTGTGTGTGTGTGTGTGTGTGTGTGTGTGTGTGTGTTGGGTGCTGCATTCTTCAGAATGTTGAGGCTGCTCTGCTGGGGTAGAAAAAGTGTGTGTGTGTGAATGAGTGAGTGCACTTGTGTGTGAGTGAGTGAGTACACTTGTGTGTGTGTGTGTGTGAGTGAGTACACTTGTGAGTGTGCGGGCGTGTTCAGAAATCCCTGACACCTCACCCTGACTGCTCCTGACGAGCTGGCTGTCGCCCTGCGTCGTTGACTCCGCCGTCGGGGTGAATGTGTGCATGAACAGGTGAATGTGAGGCAGTATTTGTTTACCGCCCGGCCTACCCTGTTTACCACCACACTCGTGGGCGATCTCCTCCAGTCATCCAGGACCGGCTGGAGATGTTCTCGAGCGAGGAGGAGCTGGAGAACGCCAGCCTCCACGAGCCCTCGGGCTTCGTGGGCGTGGTGTTCCTGGACGCTGCCGCCACCTCCTACCGGCTGCGCTACCCCTACAACCAGCTGCCGCTGCCCAGCGACTACACCGAGTCCATCGGTAGAGATCTATTGGCTATTATTGGGCTGGAAGGATTCCAGAATGAATCAACGTTCATTATCAAATCAGTAGAGTTAATTGATTAATTGGATGTTTGTCGTAATTTGCTCCTTTCTTCAACAGTCATATTTTATGGTTGTTGTGTTTTTATCGGTACAAAACCAAAGCATTTTGATGGAACTGTTACGGGTTAAACAATGCACAGCAGTAAGACAACAGATTATTGTACATTTAAATTCATTCCAGTCAATACCAACCCCTGCTATAATGAACAGTCTATTCCAGATTGTGCGCTACTAGCCGATGGGTCCAGAACAGCCCTGGTTAGTGTTGGAGCGCTGGAGCGACCGTAACCATGACGCCCGTTGTGTTTGTCCTCCCAGCTAACTGCTTCGCCAGCTCGCTGAACTGCAGGGCGGCCAACTACTGGTACTCTGGCTTCATCCGCCTGCAGTCCCTCATCGACTCCACCATCATCCAGGTGAGACGCGCCCCCCTCCCGCCCCGCCCGGCCTGGGGAGGGGGTACCCCACTCCATAGACATCCTATAGCATAGACGGAGCATCACCCGCTAACGCCTACTGGCGCTGACGAGACGCGGGGCCTCCATCTTGGAGTGGTGATCCGCTCCACTCAGTGTAATCCGTTAGGCTGGAGCGATGAACTGTCAGCGCATTTAGTTAATCCTACCTCACTGAATACCACTGATTTCCACGTGTTTTTTTTGTCATAAGTGTAGCTGTGATAAAGGACACATGGTTTGGCGTGTTTTAAAAAAAACTGTCAGCTATTTTTAAGTTGAAGAAACAATGTATGATTAGGCTATAAATACTTATACCACGGTCTGCGGGAATACTCGATTCTGATTGGATGCAGGGTGTGCATTAACTCCTGATATACGGACACCTGGACAAGTAGTTCCGTCAAATTGTCTGTTTACCGTTCTCAATTAATGCGCTAGCTGGCGTATCGTCTCTAAAATAGTAGTAACCATAGTAACGGGAAACAAAACAAAGCTCAGCGGACTATAATACCTCCCGCTACCTCCCGTTCTAAAGTCGTAGCTATGGCCCGTCCTAATTACTGGAGGAGTGAACAACGTTTCCGTTGCATGAGAACCCAACGGGCGTGTAATGGTGGTTCCGGGTATTAGTCAGACCCTCAGGCGTAACCAGGCAAACAAATTTATGTTTTGTGGAAAACTTTATATTCGGATTGTAAAACGCATGAAAATATAAATTAATGCTCTTAATTTGGTCACCGTTGGTAAGTGACCGTGGTATAAGCGGGATAATGCCCTTCGAGGTGTCCATTATCAGGAATTAATGGACTTCGCGTCGGACGGTTCACGCCTCCACGTCGTCCATTAATTCCTGATAATGGACACCTCGTCGGGCATTATCCCTTACATATATCCTACATAAACAATGTGTTAATACATTGTTTATCTATATATCTTACCTTATAGACTGTATCTCTGACTGTTGCTGCAGCAGCAGAGTTTATTCTGTCTTGACACTTTGTATTGATATTTTGTATTTACTTTTATTAACAACATTATTTCCTTAAATTATTATAATGGTTTACAGTGATTGTTTTATCTGTATTTTATTTTTGTTACGGGCCCACATCAAACGTGTGAGCAGTTAACATAATAACTAAAAAACGAAACGAATTTAGGGAAAGAATAGTGTTCTGTTTATTTCCCAAAATAGCCAAAGCTTGTTTAACAGAAGGAATGCGAGACGGTTGCCACTAAAACAGAAGAGAAAAACGCAACCGCTCCTAGATCAAAGATCAACAACGATCACAATTAATACAGACCAGTTTAACAAACTACTTCCAATTTAACCAAAACAAAAAGCGTGCGACCGGCCAGCGTCTGCCATGTCGAGGCAGAGAGAGAGAGACCGCCATCTTGAAGTAGGCCGGCTTTTATACTTGGGAGGGCCGGCCTTTCACCAATCAGTGCTTCCGTAGGTAACGCCCAGTCTCCTCCTACTATGGGACATGGAGGCAGAGCAGCACAACCAAGCATAACACACAATATTATGTACACCCGTAACAGTCGCCTTCGAATAAAGCGTCTGCCAAATACTACAACGTATATAAACACCTGAAAGTTTTTATATCAGCTAAAACCACCAATCTGTTTCACTGGATTCAGATAAAACCAAATTCTGTCTTACCCAACAATGTTAGTATTTGAATATTGTTACTTGAATGACTCCATTTATATCATGGTTACAATTATACTGTTAAGAAAGTATTGTCTTATACTTTGCCTAAAATGAGAATGCGTCATGATACAAATCTGCTGATGGATTGTTTATTTGTGGATGGATGGATGGATGGACTGGAGTTTCCAGCTGGGAATTGATCCAGGGAAATGATCAGACCAGAACGAGTGAAATTCAAAACACAATAAAAAGCAGTTAGGGTAAATGCAGACGGACCAATGTAGTGTATGCAAGGCAATGTGAAGGTAAAAAAATACCAATATCTGTGGGATTAGAACCCTGAAAGAGGAGTGTTCTGCACAGCTTCTTTCTCGTGCTTCCTTTCTGAAGTTCAAGAGAGGCGAGTTTGGCAATGTGGAGCAGCCTTATCTTATGAGACACAGACACACCCAATGATAACACGTCTGAATGGGGGCTGTCGATGGCAAACTGTTCCCCAAGCAGAACTACATCCTCTGTTCCAACCTCCCCTCGGGCTCTATGCTGCTCCCTGGCTCCCATCCCCCCTTCACGATGGCCGCCGCATTTCTCGCGTCCCAGCAGCCGATGCTGCGTCTATGTATAGGATGTCTATGCCCCACTGGGCCCAGTCTGGGGAGGGGTACCCCACTGGGCCCAGTCTGGGGAGGGGTACCCCACACCACTGGGCCAAGTCTGGGGAGGGGGTACCCCACTGGGCCCTGTCTGGGGAGGGGGTACCCCACTGGGCCCTGTCTGGGGAGGGGTTACCCCACTGGGCCCTGTCTGGGGAGGGGGTACCCCACTGGGCCCAGTCTGGGGAGGGGGTACCCCACTGGGCCCTGTCTGGGGAGGGGTACCCCCCACTGGGCCCAGTCTGGGGAGGGGTACCCCACACCACTGGGCCCAGTCTGGGGAGGGGGTACCCCACTGGGCCCTGTCTGGGGAGGGGGTACCCCACTGGGCCCTGTCTGGGGAGGGGGTACCCCACTGGGCCCAGTCTGGGGAGGGGTACCCCACACCACTGGGCCCAGTCTGGGGAGGGGTACCCCACACCACTGGGCCAAGTCTGGGGAGGGGGTACCCCACTGGGCCCTGTCTGGGGAGGGGTACCCCACTGGGCCCTGTCTGGGGAGGGGGTACCCCACTGGGCCCTGTCTGGGGAGGGGGTACCCCACTGGGCCCAGTCTGGGGAGGGGTACCCCACACCACTGGGCCCAGTCTGGGGAGGGGGTACCCCACTGGGCCCTGTCTGGGGAGGGGTACCCCACACCACTGGGCCCTGTTTGGGGAGGGGTACCCCACACCACTGGGCCCTGTCTGGGGAGGGGGTACCCCACTCAGCCAAATCTGAGGAGGGGGTACCCTGCTCAGGACATTAGTCCATGTCCTCATTGGTCCGTGTCCTCATTGGTCCGTGTCCTTATATGTCCCTGCCCTTATATGTCCCTGTCCTTATATGTCCCTGCCCTTATATGTCCCTGTCCTTATATGTCCCTGCCCTTAAATGTCCCTGCCCTTATATGTCCCTGTCCTTAAATGTCCCTGCCCTTATATGTCCCTGCCCTTATATGTCCCTGCCCTTATATGTCCCTGTCCTTATATGTCCCTGCCCTTATATGTCCCTGCCCTTATATGTCCCTGTCCTTATATGTCCCTGCCCTTAAATGTCCCTGCCCTTATATGGCTGTGTCCTTATATGTCCCTGCCCTTATATGTCCCTGCCCTTATATATCCGTGTCCTCCTATGCGTGCTGCCAGATGCAGACCAAGCGCTCGGTGTGGAGCGAGATGAACCTGCGGGTGGTGATGATGGGCCAGCCAGGCTCGGTGGAGGTGCAGAAGTTCTCCCACGCCCTGATCTCCATCTACCTGGTGCTGACCTTCACGCCCTTCGTCACCTTCCTCATCGTCAACGTGGTGGCGGAGAAGGAGCAGCGTCTGAAGGACACCATGACCATGATGGGCCTGTACGACACGGCCTTCTGGTGAGGACCCAGAGGTTCCCCTGAGGCTGGGTCTCAGAGGAACATACACGTGGGACATCGATGGCACGGGTTCTCTATTTCTACTTGTGTTTTTTTCCCTGAGTAAAAAAACTTTTCGGGCTAAAGATAATCAATAAATCGAAATAATGTTTTGGCGTTCTATTTGGCAGTGTAAACAGGAATATAAAAAAGGTGCAAGTGCTTCAGACAACATTTTGGTGTCTCTGGATGCGTAATGGTAAATGGACTGCATTTCTGAAGTGCTTTTCTAACAACCTGGTCTCACAGGAATCCGTGAAATGACTACGGACGAATAACTCGAAATCCGTGGACACATCACGGAAACACGCCGATTTCCGTGATGTGGCCACGGAATTCGCTCCAATGCAAGTTAATGACGCTGATGTTCCGTGGCTCACACACGGATCCCCGTTTCAACGAGCGAGTCGACCACGGGGGCTTAACTCAAAACCCGGGGTGGTCTCACCGAAACACTTAAATTGTCCTTGTTGTGTCCACGAAGTTGCTCCAATGCAAGTAAATGACAATGATATTCCGTGGCACACACACAGATTCCCGTTTCAATTTGTGTGTGTGCTCCCGTTTCAATCTGTGTGTGTGCCACATTTGACCACAGCGGGGGCTTAACTCAAAATCCGTGGTGGTCTGACGGAATCACTTCAATTGTCCGTGATGTGGCCACGGAATTTGCTCCAATGCAAGTAAATGACACTGTTATTCCGTGGCTCACACACGGATATCGGCGTGTTTCCGTGATGTGGCCACGGATTTCGAGTTAAGCGTCCGACCGTAGTCATTTCACGGATTCCTGTGAGACCATGTTGTTTTCTAACCAGTGGCCACTCAAAGCTCTTTACAATACTGCCTCACATGCACCCATTCATGCACACATTCACACCCCGACGGCGGAGTCAGCCACGCAGGGCGACAGCCAGCTGGTCAGGAGCAGTCAGGGGGAGGCGTCTCGCTCAGGGACACCTCCACACTCCTTCGTTCAGCTAGGAGGAGCCGGGGGTCGAACCGGCGACCTTTCGGTTACCAGCCGACCCACTCTACCTCCTGAGTGTCTGTGTCTGCCTGTCCTTCCAGGCTGTCCTGGGGTCTGCTGTATGCGGGCCTGGTCCTCATCATGTCCGTCCTGATGGCGCTCATCGCCACCTACACCGGCGCTCTTCCCCAACAGCGACTTCTTCGTCATCTTCCTGCTCATCTTCCTCTACGGCATCTCCTCCGTGAGTAGCCCCTCCCTCCCTCCCCATGAAACGCGGCGTTGTCATCGTTACCCACAATGCACCGCTTTATGATCAGTTTGACCGACGTTTGTTCAAGAGGATTTATGACTTAAAGGGGTAGTACGGAATTTTGGACGTAGAGAAGATTTGGCAAATTTTTCATGGGTCGCAACCCACATACTCAGCTCTGCTGCTCATCCCACATGTGCATGTTCCTTACAAATGGGGCACCATTTGAAAGGGAACTATACAAGCTTTCCAACGGTATAAGATTTATTTCCAAAAAGCATTGTTACCACAGAGAAATAATCAACCAAACACAAATTTCCTTACTTTTTGTGCTAAGTTTAGAAGGACGGAATGAAATGTGTTGAAAACTGTCTCCAATGATAAAGAACACCTAGGCTAACTTGGCAATCAGGCCCTATGTCCAAAATTCCGAACTACCCCTTTAAACTGAATCATAATAATTGACTTAATAACTAGATGGATTCACCTGACAATCGCTTTATCTTCTATGATTCTGAGGCAAGCAATTCACAAATTCGAAAAACCATTACTTTATTTAATTGATCTATATTTTTATATATTGTCTTGGGTTACCCTTTGTGTTTGTATAAAAGCTACATCATCTTATACAAACTTTACTTTCCTTTTTTCAGAAGATCAATAGATCACTAGATTTATTGGTCAATCTAATTATTGAATGTATTGATTGAATCGAGGATCAAATATGAATCAAGAATATTTTTTTTATCAAATTGTGACCCAAAGAACCCACAATCGAATCCTGAGTTACCGAAAGAATCCCACACCAAGTAATCGCAGTAAACATGATGAGCAGGTGCTTCCTGTTTGTTGACAAAGGATGGGTGGTTATGATCTCTACCGGTTCCTAATTACCTCTAACTCCCCTGATGAGCTGGCTTTCCCTTCCATGACTGACACCGTCTCTCTCTCTCTCTCTCTCTCTCTCTCTCTCTCTCTCTCTCTCTCTCTCTCTCTCTCTCTCTCTCTCTCTCTCTCTCTCTCTCTCTCTCTCTCTCTCTCTCTCTCTCTCTCTCTCTCTCTCTCTCTCTCTCTCTCTCTCTCTCTCTCTCTCTCTCTCTCTCTCTCTCTCTCTCTCTCTCTCTCTCTCTCTCTCAGATCTTCTTCTCCTTCCTGCTGACCCCCCTGTTTAAGAAGCCTAAGTTTGCCAGCACAGGTGGGCAGCCTTCTGACCGTGGTGTTCGGCTGCCTGTCGCTCTTCACCGTGCTCATCAACGACTTCCCCCAGCCGCTAGTCTGGCTGCTCTGCCTGCTGTCCCCCAGCGCCTTCTCCCTGGGCATCGCACAGGTACACACACACTGCTGCCATACACAGGTACACACACACTGTACCATACACAGGTAACACACACACTGCTGCCATACACAGGTAACACACACACTGCTGCCATACACAGGTAACACACACACTGCTACCATACACACACGTATTCTGCCACCACAGGCATATAAAGCACACAAAGCATGAAATACACACACGGTACCCGAGGTATCATTAAAAATCTGCATATAAGTCTGTACGCTAATGACCTGTTTGGACTTGATGAGTTAATACTCGTTAACAATGCATTGTTGGCAATGCATGGTCTCTTGGCGTGCGTGCGTGTGTGTGTGTGTGTGTGTGTGTGTGTGTGTGTGTGTGTTAGGTGGTGTATCTGGAGGCCCAGGGTGACGGAGCAGTGTTCTCCACCCTGACCAACGGCCCCCACCCGCTCTACGTTCCTCTGCTCATGCTGCTGCTGGACTGCGGCCTCTACCTGCTGCTGGCCGTCTACCTGGACCAGGTGCTGCCCGGTACGTACTCACTCACTCACTCACTCACTCACTCACTCACTCACTCACTCACTCACTCACTCACTCACTCACTCTCACTCTCTCACTCTCTCACTCTCTCACTCACATTCATACACACACTCTCACTCACTCACTCACTCACTCACTCACTCACTCACTCACTCACTCACTCACTCACTCACTCACTCACTCACTCACTCACTCACTCACCCACTGACTCACATTCATACACACACACTCTCACTCACTCACTCACCCACTGACTAACATTCACACACACAGACACACACTCTCAGTCACTCGCCTACTAGCTCACTCCCTCAGTCGATCACTCGATCAATCACTCGATCACTCACTCGATCTCACACACACACACACACTCACACTAGGGTTGCCGCGGTGTGGACATTTTCACACCGGGTAATACACTCGTGTCAACACCGGTATTACCGAGTATAAACTTTGAAACTAGGTCAACCGCCATCTTCTCCGTCAACTCTCCTCTCTCACTCGGTGACAGCGTCTGGCAGCGCGCCAATTCTCGGTACAGCGTCTGATAACGTTCTATATATAATAGTATAATATCATTTTATATATAATATCACGGCCAAAAGCTCTGTGCGCCTCCGGATGGCCGTAGCGCGGGGAGCTCTCGTAGGGATCGGGGTTCGCGGGGTTTGTTTACCGGTGTTGCTATGGTTACCGGTCTTGTAAGGAAGCCTGCCAATTCTCGGCGCGCCAATTCTCTTCCGCACAGAGCAGAACTGTGGCCTATTTTACACATCTTTATTTTCTGAATTATAATTATATTATTATTTTTACTGAAACCTCTGTGTTGCCTCAACACCGGTAACACCAGTCATACGGCAACCCTAACACACACACACCAAACCAATGCAGGCAGGGCTGGGCGACATGGAAACAAAGATTAGCACAAGGGATTTTACGTTATCACCTATTGCCTCACTATGAAGGAAAAATCCCATTCTAAATATTCTGAGGGAAATTCCGTTAAAGTGTCTTTAACCAGTCAGTAACCAGTCAGACTGAGGGTCATTACATTGGACATTTAAACTATGGAGTAAGGAGTTCTTCTTGTTCGTTTCAAACCTCATATAGTGATCATTTAAGGGCCGTTCTTCACATTTCATTTAAACTATGAAACTGGGCACATCCCAACACAATAGGTTGATTTCATGACCACACAACAGCATTCCAGGATAATGAATGATCATTTTAAAGTATTGCTCATCCATGTACGCGTGCATCTGACTGCAGTCCCCCGCTCCACCCCTAGGGGAGTTCCGCATGAGGCGATCGGTCCTCTACTTCCTGAAGCCGTCCTATTGGTCGCAGCGTAAGAAGCGTTACGTGGAGGTGAGCTCTGTGTACGAGGCGGAGGTGAACGGCGTCCCCGCTGGAGAGGAGGCCATCGAGCCCGTGTCCCTGGAGTTCAGAGGCAAAGAGGCCATCCGGTGAGAGGCCGACGCCCCCTGGCCCTCGCAGTCCGACACGTGAACACGCCCCCTTTGACACTGTAGACACAAGTAGAGGTTACATCAAGGGCACTTACGCTTTTATGGGGTCACACACACGGTCACACACGACGGCGAAGCAGGAAAGAAGGCGTAAACGGACACCTTGCAGTGTCTGGTTGCCCACCCAGGCTCTGTGCCCCCCCCACGATGCTTTAACATAGTAGGACTACTGGACCACGGGTGGATGAACACCTGCTTAGGTACCCACCTCGCTTAATGTGGACAGAAATACAGGCCTCTAGCATGTTCATTTATTTCTTTGAGGATTGAAAGCCATTCTGCCCACAAGCTCAACACCCAACTTATTTTGGGCCCAGCTCGATAACATTTATTTTTTAGTTCAGCCCGTTGGCGTTGTAGATGTTAGGCACATGACCTCTCTTCATATTGACTTCCTTTCCTCTGTGGCTTAACGTTGTGCTGCCTCGCCCACGCTGCTGTCAGCATCCACAACATCCAGAAGGTCTTCAAGGAGAAGGACAGCGTGGTGAACGCACTCAGAGGTACCGCCTACACAACACTACTCACATCAACAGAAACGTGTGTGTGTGTGTGTGTGTGTGTGTGTGTGTGTGTGTGTGTGTGTGTGGAGACGAGGGATAACTCGTGGCTATTTCTTCTCAACGATACGATTTGTTTTATTTAGGACGTTACATCTCTGGAAAGGAGTAGGAAGAAGTGAAACGCTTGCTTTGCTCACCTCATTATAAACGTGTTTGTTACTTTTCTGCATCACCAATATCTCCATGAGAACATTTCTCAGGAATAAAGCGCCCCCATCCATGAGTCAATCCACGAATGGACCAGATTTTCCACCACCGGGGGTAAAAGGATTAAGCCATGACTCCAACTCAAGCCACCAGGGGGTGCTAATGGGACCTTTACATAGTGCAGGTTTAATGTATTGACATATAGCGGTCATTCACACACAAAAGCAACTATATGTC